>NC_060065.1:23903127-23982969 GCF_020283565.1 Trifolium pratense
AACTAGTTTAAAGACCCGTCGCACGGGTCATTGTTATTCGATATTAAGTTTGTCATTATATTATGGTAGAAAATAATTTACTTAGAATAAAATATTTAAAAAATTGTTGTATAATAATTTTTTTTGGTTTATAATGAACTGGGGATCGAACCCAGAACCTATAATATAATATCCAAACCCCTCACCACTAGACCAAACCTAGTGACTTATTTATTGTATAATATTGTTAAAATATAAGTGAAACTATTGTACTATTTTTGTAAAACTTATTAAATGAATATATTTAATTATAAGGGTCTTGCTAACATGTAGGGATGGCAACGGGCGCCCACGGGTGCGGGTTTGACACATACCAAACCCACACCCGAAATCATCACCCAAACCCAAAGACTATTCGGGTGGCAAAACAACACCCACGCCCACACCCATTGGGTTCGGGTTTTTTCCACCCAAACACAAACCCGCAACACATTTGAAAATAATTTGCAAATTTAAGAAATTAAATTCCAACATAGACTTTGAATTAAATTACAACTAAAATTAAGGTCTTCCAAGGAAATTCAAACATAGACTTTCAAGAAATTACAACATAGACTTTCAAGAAATTAAATTACAACTAAAATTTAAGGTCTTTCAAGGAAATTGAAGGAGACTATGGGGGTAATTAGGTAATTATAAAATATTTCGGATGGGTGTATGGGTTTCAGGTGTGGGTTTGACTGATACCAAACTCACACCCATATTTTCGGGTGTCACCCAAACCCAAACCCAGTCAAATCGGGTTTCGCCCGTTGACTTGGGTTTGGGTTCGGGTGGGTCTCTCGGGTTTGGGTTTTTTTGCCATCCCTACTAACATGTGCTCTAAGGGCACATGTTAAGAATTCAAAAGTAGAAACATTTTCTTAAATTTTGTGTAATTAATTTGTTATCAAGTTTAAAAAGTAAAGTAAATGCATTAATTATGATAAAATATTTCCTTTTTTGAATCACTAACATGTACCCTTAAATTATCCAATTTTTTATGTATCTGTCACAAATAACAGTTCCGTGTATATTTTTTAATAAAAAATTAAAAATTTGATTAGGAATATTAAAGATAATTTAGTAAATTTGTTATTAATTAACTTTATTGTATTATTATTATATTGTTATTATTAATAGTTTTTTTTTTTTTACGAAATTATTAATAGTTAATAGTTTTTTTTTTTATGAAAATATTGTTTTGTTTTGTTCTAATCTATAATTTGTTTTGTTTATATTTTTAAGCATATCATTTTTATTTTTATTTTGTATTTATCTTATATTCTCTCTATATATTTTTTAAATTTTTTTTAGTGAAATTAGAATGAAGATATAAAACTTGCAATGTGGTTAAAAGTAATAAGGATAAATTAGTAATTTTGGTGGTAATCAATTTTAATATATTAGTAATTTTTATATAACTATTTTATTCTCTTTTTCTTTTAGTAGATTATTGAGTTGTTGGTATTAATCATTTTGTTGCTATTTTTATGAGTATAGATTGTTTTGTTTTGTTCCAATCTATAATTTGTTTTGTTTATATTTTTAAGCATATCATTTTTATTTTGTATTTATCTTATATTCTCTCTATATATTTTTTAAATTTTTTTTAGTGAAATTACAATGAAGGATATAAAACTTGCAATGTGGTTAAAAATAATAAGGATAAATTACTGCTTATAAAAAAAAAAGGATAAATTACTAATTTTGGTTGTAATCAATTTTAATATATTAGTAATAGATATAATCTTCCTTTTGCTGGGTATACATGTGGAAATTGAAATGCAGATCATAAGAGGAACTTAGTTATTCATTTCATGCAAATGAGATAACACTTAGTTATTATTGGTCTGGAGATTTAAAAAAAATGATTTTTTTTTAAAAAAATCATTTTCAAGAAAATCATATTTTTTAGAGTTTTTGAAAAAAAATTTAAAACTATTTGCCGTTTGTTTACAATTATTAAAATCTATTTTTTTTAAGATGGTGAGGGATGATGAATGATAAAAAAATGGATTTTGATAAAAGCTATTGAAAATAGATTCTCATTTTGATGAAAAAAAAAAGATTTTTTTACTAAAATAATTTTTGAAAAAATCTGAAACAAACACAAGTAAGATAAAAAAATAGTTTTTTTTTTGAGAAAAATAAATTTTTTTGGTGAAAAATCTGAAACAAACTGGTCCTATGTCTGGTGATCACTTGTTTTTTTTGCCACCTAACCATTTTCTCGTGCGCCTTACAAAATTATCAAAATACCCCCGTCTGCTACTTAAGTAGCAGATTCAAACCATCTCCAATGGTGTAGTACTTATTGAAGTGGAAGAAAAAATCACAAGAAAGGGGGGTTGAATTGTGACCCTTTTAAAAAATAATCCTGCACTCTTTTAAAAACTAACTCAACAGAAAACGTTAGAATGATCTCAGAAGGATCTGGTTAGCAGTAAAACAAATTCAAAGTAAATTGTATGCTTAGTGTTTGCTCAAAATAAAAGATGAGGGAAGAGAGAATCAACACACAACAATTATATTGGTTCACCCCCTAATAGTATGGGTTACGTCCAGTCCCTCACGCTCCGTGAGTATCCACTATAATCTTGAGATACTAGTAATCTCAAATTACAAACCTCCTTGATCTAAACCAAGATCAATAACCTTAATCCCTACAAGCTTAATATCTACCTCAGTCCTACAAACTAAGGTGTCACTCAATCAATAGTTACGTATTGACTTGAGCCAATCTTTCTTTTACAATAAGTTGTTCGGATCACAAGCTTTCAAATGAAGAGAAAATCAAGTTGAGAAGCTAATAGAAGAATACACTCAGTTCACTCAATGATATACTGATCCAAGTATGTGATGTTAGAGAGCTGGAGTGAGAGTGGAAGAGTTTGATGACTTGGTCGAAAAAGACAAGTGTAGATCTTGAAATTTGTAGTTGAAACTCTTGAGATATTTGCTTGTTGAAAAACTCAAAGGTTAATTTGAGAAGCAAATCAAAACACTCAAAATACTCAGAAGTACTGATGAGAATGGAGAGCTTGAGTATGAGTGATGAAAGAAGAGCTTGGTACCTTGTACGAAAAAGACAAGTATAGAATGAATGTTGTAGTGTGAGCTCTCAAGTCTTCAAAGCACCCAAGTGTGCTATTTATAGATGTTGTTTGTCCTTTGTTTCGTGGTCTCCAAGTAAGTTTGAGTGGAGCACAAGACTAGCCGTTAGTCCTTTAAAAGCCACATCAAAATATTATTCAAATAATATTTGATGAGAGAGAAGATGCTTCATGAGAATGTTCTTAAAATGATGATGTCATGAGGAGCGTAAGTTTGAGCATCTTTGAGTTGTATAAACTTGTTCTCCACGAACAGCACTGTTGAAGCCTTGGGAGATCAATTATAACAGCTGGATACAACTGGAGAGAATCTTTCGATCAAGAGCAGGAAATCTGCTTGATTCTGGAACGTTCTTAGATCGTTCTCCAGAGTATTTTCTATTTCTTGGCCTAGATCAGATAGAGAGGAATGCTTTGCTTGTTTTGATTTCGTGGGCCTCAAGATATTCATGATGATCATATGATGATAGCTGGTCTTCTTATCCTTTTAATATTCATGTGTTCTTGTAAAAGTACAAGTAGCTTTCCATTGTAGATCAAGAGCATAGTGAAATATATTTTATGAAGTCCTTTGAGAAGTACCATTTCAAACTTGTTGTCTCCTTTTTATTGGTCCATAAATGTCTTCAAATAATCTCTGAATAGAGCATGTGAGCTTGAGAAATAAATTGTCAAAGACATGTTCATGTTTATTCCTTAAACATGACCAAATAGGAAGCTTTCTTTTGCTATCATTTAATCCTTGCTTTAAAGGACTTATATCCTGTAGAGATTCTCTTCAATGAAGTCCTTTGCAAAAGTGCTTATTTGTCTCTTGTTCATATGATATCAATTAAATGCTTATTGTTGATGTATAGCTTTGCACGTGAGAAAAAGTGCAGACTGGAGAATGTTCTCTGATCATTCTCATAAACTTGCAGTTTTCAACAATTTCAAGTAGAATGATATATAATGAATGAGCTTTAGTTCCTGTCTATATTAATCACTCAAGAGCACTTGTTAGATCACAATAAGTGCTTGTGTTGAAGTTCTAACCTGGAAGAGTTTATTCCTTGAACTGGAGAATGTTCTCGGATCATGCTTGAAACAATATTCAACACTTTTCTTAAGGAGTGGGACATATAATCTTGTTGCTGCAAAACTTCCCATAATTCCTTTTGATGTTTTCACACATTGTTGTATGTTCATTGAGTATCTTTGAGATTCTTCAGTAAAGGCGTGAGTGTACTCATAATGAGAATGATTAAAACTTTTATGCCTTGTGATAAGCTCCTTTGTAAAACTCATGGAAAATCATTCTCAAACATTGTCATCTTGAGAAGCTTTGGTAGGATGATACTTTGACGTTAATTGCAGTAGTAAATCCTCAAAGCATGTAGTACAAAACTCAATGTGAGTTTTGTCACACAACATCGATCCTTTTGTAGCTTGTAATCCTTTTGTAACATCTATTCATAGTATATTCTTTTGTAGCTTGTGATGCAGGTTTTTCCATTATGATTCTTCAACTACGATCATCATAATCTTCCTTGAATATTTAATTCCCATTGTAAACCTTGTGAAGAAGATGAAGACTATTAATCATGAAGTTTACTTTCTTTGCTTGAACCTTAAACCAATCCACGTAAACAACAGTCTTTAAAAAATCTTCTTGATGCTTGTGATACTACTGTTGTAATTATCAAATGATACTCCAAATCTTTCACTGTTTGAGTATATAAATGCACTTGTTGATGTGAGTGACTTCTAGCTCGTCCACTTTTGCTAATATCTATCTTTCAACAAAAACTCAAGTGCAAACATCAGTAGATCACCATTCATAAAACTTAACATTTATTCCATAAGGTTTGTTGTCATTAAAACACTAAAATGGATTTTGCCTCAACACTTACTCATGGTACTTATTAGGTACTACTATTGGAACAATATCCATTTGAGTACCTAATAGGTACTAGTTCTACAATAAGTATTAATACCTGTTTGGTTTTTGTGGGTCCCATTTATAATGATGTATAGTTATTGGGGAGATGTGTTATTGGTAGGGCCTATTTAGAACTTTTTAAGAGATATTGGGTTGGAGATATTGAGAAATTATTAGGTACTATTATTAAAAAATTATAAATGAGTGATGTGTACACGTGGGGTCCAATTAAGTACTCAAAAATGAGTATCTCCATTGTGGATGCTCTCACTGTTTAAGATCTTAATTTCATGGTAGGGTTTTTTTTCTTCTCAATAACTCGTTTTTATAACGCCCGCTACTTAAGTAGCGGATGTTATAAAAATGAGAAATTTTCATGTTAGGGAGGTGTTTTTTCCTTCAAATTTCCTATTTTTATAATGTCCACTATTTAAAGTACAGGTAAAAATCTTGAATTTCATGTAGGTGTTTTTTTCTCTAAATTTCTCACTTTTATAACGTTCGCTACTTAAGTAGCGGAAAGGTAAAAATGGAAACTCGTAGGGCGCGCAATAAACCGATAGGGTGGCAAAAGTAAATATCTTTTTAAGGAAAGCTCAAATTCAAGGCTCAATATTTGGGTTTAGCTTGTTCAAACATTGAAATTTGGAATTTTTTTTTCTACCCCTACATTTAACTCTTTACCCCTACAAAAAACCCAATATTCTCATTATACCCTTTGTATTATTTTAGTTCACCCCTACATTTGAGCAAAGTTACAAATTGGAAAAATCAAACAATGAGTTTCGAATTTTAGCCACGGTTAAACCGTGTCTAACTGGAAAATTTCACAATAGTTTAAACATGTGTTCCGGTAAGAAAATTGTAAACCGGAACGGTTGTTGAAAAGTGTTCCGGTATAGAATCTGGAAACCCCAAAACTAAAAACATCAATCTTAGTACTCAAATTATCAGGAGTTAAATTGTACTAAGCTGTAACACTCTCATTCGCAAAACATACATAACACAATTTCTACCCAAATCTGTGTTATTATGATTTTGTTCCATTCTCTCCACCTCTTCATCTTCAACAATTCCCTTTGATTCATTCATTCATCAACACAATCCAAAAACCCTTCAACTTTTTTACTTAATCATGGGCTACCTCAATTTTTCTTGCAAAGCTCAATCTTACATCTCAACCTCAAATTCTCTATCATCATCATCATCATCAAAACCAAACAAAGACAAAGAAAAAACCATCAAGATCCAACAATTTCAATACAGTGATCTTGAAGTTGCAACAAACAATTTCTCAAACAATAACCATCTAGACCTCACTCTCTTCTCAATCAACAGACCCATCTCATCATCTTCACCTGAAATCACCAATGAAGTTGATAACAAAATCGATATTTTGTAGAAAATTCAAAGTCCCAGGTTGGTTAATCTTGTTGGGTTTACAAATGATTCAAAAGATACACTAAGATTGATGTTTTCAGTTTTGAGAATTCCATATTTTATATTTAGCCACGGTTAAATCGTGGGTAACACTTTACCGGAAAACTTTTTTATAATTGTTCCGGTTTGCAATTTTCTTACCGGAACACATGTTTAAACTATTCCGAAATTTTCCAATAAACTTTGAGACTCATTGTTTGATTTGTCCAGTTTGTAACTTTGCTCAAATGTAGGGTGAACTAAAATAATACAAATGGTATAATGAGTTTTTTGTAGGGGTAGAGGGTTAAATGTTGGGGTAGGAAAAAAAAAAAATCTGAAATTTGTTTTCCCTACTCCAACATTTAACCCTTTGCCCCTACAAATAATTAAGTATTCCCATTTTACCCTTTTACATTTAATTAAAGTTACAAACACGAAATGTTTTAAAAAAAAGAGTTCCAAACAATTAGCCACGGTTAACTGTGGCTAACCTGAAAATTTTCGGAATACCTCAACTAAGTTTTCCGGTTAAACAATAGCAAACCGGAACACTTGTAAAATGATTTCTGGTAACACATTAGCCAACGATATGTTCAACCGTGGCAAAAAAACGTGAATCTGGAATTTTGGGATGTTATAGCTAATTGCAAAATTCCACAAGATATATTAACCCTTTGAATTTTGGGATGTTGCTTCCTGTAGTTCTCAAACATTATATAAGACTTTATGTTATGATAAATCTGACATTGAATATTGGAGCATCACCAATGATGCAACTATTCTTTGGATGATTAAGAATTAAGATACTTCATCTCTCCAATGATGCAACTATTCTTTGGATGCTTAAGATACCTCATCTCTCCATGGTTCTGCAAAACTCACTGTCAAATTTAAATATGTACTTAAGAACGCATATTGGAATTGGTCAAAGGTCTTTGAGGACAAGTTTATTAATTTGAGTTCATCTAGTTATAGTTTTAGTTATCTAATTTGTTTTTCTGACAAAAAATGTAAAAGTTTAAACTCAAACTTCCAATCCCATCATTATTATTATTATTAATTAATGTAGTAGTCATTTAGACCCTCAAGGTTTCTATATTGAGTCAAGATCCATTGACACAAAATCTCAACCATTTATTTGTTTTAATTTAATGGCAGTAATTGTTTGTTAACTTAAATCACGTGAGTGAGCTTTTCTCCCCCAAGTCCCAACTCTCCCAACAACAGACGCACTACCAACATATTTTGAAAGAGAACCAATTGAATCATGCCTCTCCTCACTGAACAGTACATCATGATTTACAAGCAATTGAACCAATTGAACCCTATACAATCACCTTCTTATTCATAACCAGCAATGATAGTAATTCATGATTCTTCTTCTGTGCATAACATCGAGATTGACTACCAATTCAATTTAATTTAAAGGATTGTTTTTTCCTTTCTATTTTACCAAAATCACAATATTGAATTTATTATATATGCAGGTATCTTGCGTTAATGATTTACAAGCTAGCTAACATGTCTGATTGTCCAATTGAAATTAATATTTGAATTATTTAATCATAGCCAAAATCTAAATCGACGGCATCTCTAAAACTAATTAATCAAGATTGGTGTTGAATTATTACTTTGGTTACTTCTATGCATTTCTATTTCCTGCAGTTGGGTTAAGCACATATTAAAACAACTATTAAAAAATTTAATATAACTAAAATTATCCCCTAAAAAAAAATAAAAATATATAGGCTTAAATGCAGTTTTACCCCCCCTGTTTTGATTAAATCGGAATTTTACCCCCCTGTTTTTAAACGCGGACTTTTACCCCCTGTTTTATAATTTGTTGGATTTTGCCCCCCCTAAAATTCTGCTTTCGAGTCACAACTTTAAACCTTCGCACACAACTCAATTTTGATCAATAATTTACCAAAAGGATACCGAAATGACCGTAATCGAGTTATCTTTCCACATAATCAAACCCCACTGAATTTGGAGTTACAAAGAGAGATTAATTACCGTTTTAGTGAAGGTATGTCCCCCAAAATTCTGCAAAAAATCTGCTTTCGAGTCACAACTTCAAAGCTTCGCATACAACTCAATTTGGATCCATAATTCACCAAACAGCTACCGAAATGACCGTAATCGAGTTATCTTTCCACATAATCAAACCCCACTGAATTTGGAGTTACAAAGAGAGATTAATTACCGTTTTAGTGAAGGTATGTCCCCAAAATTCTGCAAAAAATCTGCTTTCGAGTCACAAATTCAAAGCTTCGCATACAACTCAATTTGGATCCATAATTCACCAAATGGCTACCGAAATGACCGTAATCGAGTTAGATTTCCACATAATCAAACCCCACTAAATTTGGAGTTACCGAGAGAGATTAATTACCGTTTTAGTGAAGGTCTGTCCAATTACTAATTCTGCAGAAATCTACTTGTGATCTTCAAATTCAACATCGTCTACCGAACACATCGTAACTCCAAATTCTACGAAATTGAAATGCCAACAAGGGTAATTTCGTTAGATTTCCATACATGTAAATAGTATTAAAAAATGAGCTACAGGGTGAGAGGAATGACGAGAATACCAGTAGTAGTTTCATACGATAATTAATTTGAACAGACCTTCAATAAAACAGTAATTAATCTCTCTCTGTAACTCCAAATTTAGTGGAGTTTGATTCTGTGGAAAACTAACTCGATTGCGGTCGTTTCGGTACCAGTTTGGTGAATTGTTGATCCAAATTGAGTTATGTGCGTAGCTTTGAACTTGAGGCTCAGAAGCAGATTTTGTGCAAAATTTTGGTGGGGGGGCAAAATCCAACAAATTATAAAATAGGGGGGGTAAAACTGCATTTAAGCCAAATATATATATATATATATATATATATATATATATATAACTAAAATAATTTTTTTGTCTAGTTGATATAAAAAATGCAGAGTGAAGATAAAAAAGCCAAAAACATATAAAAGAAAAAGAAACTCTGTTCTTGTTCTGGTATCTGTCATTCAAATTCCGCATTTTTCAAAATAGGGGGGGTAAAACTGCATTTAAGCCATATATATATATATATATATATATATATATATATGGGGTTTTCTAACATAGACCCTAGTTAGGTCTAAGTTAGCAAGGTGCACCTTTTCAATTGGACCAAAATACCCATTCTTTTAATTTTTGAAAGAATAGAGCAACAGGGGCATTTCTGTAATTTTACACCAACAGTACACGCGCCCCACCTTCTGGAACCATTAATAGATGCGGATCCAGTGTCGCGCGCGTACCGAAGGACCATGGTTACAGGCCGTTGATTTTTATCAGACAGCCAAGATCTGATCTCATCAAGACTGTCTGATCAATCACACAGCCCAGATCATCCTGATCCATCAGATTCCATCGCCTGCGCCACACTGGATTACAACCTGGAGAGAGAAAAATTTGCTTTTAAAAAGTAGGACACGTGTCACACAATGGTTGGCTGAGCGTGATTTTTGTTCATTTAATACTTTGAACTCAATTATTTCGTTGTAAATTAATTTTTTATTTTTTTATTTTTATACCAAAATTCATAATTTTTTTTTGTCTACAATTAGAGACTTGGTTCGTTTGATTTGGACACCGAAAAAAAAACGCAATTTTTCACTACCTTAATCTCATTTTTTGTCTACTAAATACGTTACTTGTGTGTTGTAATTTAACACGCACCACTCAACCAACTCACTGAAACCATTATACCAGGAAAATAGTAGATAATATTCTGGAACTTTTGGTATATTTTATGAAATTTTTGGAGACCTTAAACTATTTTTAGTTAATTAAATGAGATAAAACGGTAATTAAAAACTAATGTTTGCTTCTGAAACCATTTTACTGGTAGAATGGTTGCACATAGTTGTATTATGAAACCATTTTACTGGTAGAATGGTTTCAATGAGTAATTTATTAATTGTGTTTGCTTATGAAACCATTTATCTGGTACAATGGTTTCAGAGAGTTGTAATCTGAAACCATTTTGCTGGTAGAATGGTTTCAGTAAGTTGATTATTAGTTATTTGCTTCTGAAACCATTTAGCTTGTAGAATGGTTGCACATAGTTGTATTCTGAAACCATTTTACTGATAGAATGGTTTCAGTGAGTAATTTATTAATTGTGTTTGCTTCTGAAACCATTTATCTGGTACAATGGTTTCAGAGAGTTGTAATCTGAAACCATTTTGCTGGTAGAATGGTTTCAGTAAGTTGATTATTAGTTATTTGCTTCTGAAACCATTTAGCTTGTAGAATGGTTTCAGAGATTTGTACTCTGAAACCATTTTCCTGGTAGAATGGTTTCAGTGAGTTGATGTAAGGTAGTGAAAAATGAGATTAAGGTAGTGAAAAATTGGGTTTTTTTTTCTGTGTCCAAATCAAACGAACCAAGTCTCTATTTGTAGAGAAAAAAAAATTATGAATTTTGGTATAAAAATAAAAAATAAAAAATTAATTTACGACGAAATAATCGAGTTTAAAGTATTAAATGAAAAAAAATAAACGCAGCCAACCATTGTGTGACACGTGGCCTTACCTTTTCAAAAAGTTTTCTCTCTCCGCCCATCCTTCCACCCACGCGCGCCTGTCGGCGCGTGTGATGCACGCGCGTGGATTTTATGCAATCAGGAGCTGCCACGTGTCCTGGGGGGTGGGAAAAGAAGGTGGGGGCGCGTGTACTGTTGGGTAAATTACAGAAATGCCCTTGTTGCTCTATTCTTTCAAAAATTAAAAAAATGGGTATTTTTGTCCAACTGAAAAGGTGCACCTTGCTAACTTAGACCCAACTGGGTCTAAGTTAGCAGCCCCCTATATATATATATATATATATATAACTAAAATAATTTTTTTGTCTAGTTGATATAAAAAAAGCCAAAAACATATAAAAGAAAAAGAAACTCTGTTCTTGTTCTGGTATCTGTCATTCAAATCCTAATCTCACAGTATCTCACAACACAACAAATCTACTAATCATTCTCTCTTTCTTCCAAACCAAGAAAAGAAACAAGAACACAAATCTCTTCAATTCTCTCCTTCACTCTCTCTCCCATTCTCTCCATGCCATGGAGAACATCAACCACTATCCTCATTTCTTCATCATCATCATCATCACACTCATCTTTTTCACTAACTTCACAAAATGCGGTAGCACAACAAACACTACAAACACCACAATCACCACCACCATCACCACCACCACCACCAACAACAACAACAACAACAACATCACAGCCACATCAATTCCACCAATGGCAAAGCAAGAAATAAACAACATTCTCGACGCTCTAATCGGAACAGGAGACACAAGCATAAACAAATGGGTAAGCATATTATCAATGTCAAATCCATTACTAAGTCTAACACTCTTCATCCCTCAACAAACACCATCACATTCATCTACATTAGATCCATTATCTTTCCCATATCATGTCATTCCACAGCGTCTCGTATTTGCAGACCTTCTCCTCCTCCCTCGTTACTCTCGTCTCCCTACTCTCCTCCCCGATAAAACCATCACTGTTACCGATAACTCCCGCAGTAATTTTACGCTCGACGATGTGTTACTCACTCATCCTGATCTTTATAACACCCCTTCTCTTGCTGTTCATGCTGTTAAGACACTTCTTGATTACTCTCTCTTTGGTAATGCCACCATGACGCCTACTTCGTCAAATTTTTTGCCTGTGGGAGAAACGTGGAAGTCTGCTCACTCTGCTGCCTCCTCGTCGTCTGCCGCCTTCATGCTGTTCTTGTTGGTTATCTGGACTTTTCTTGTTCAAGAATTAGTCTTCTTTGTGTAAGACACCAATGCAGATAACTGAATTTTCTTTTTGTGAAATTTTTTATTTGTTGTAATGTTTGTTTAGATTGGTTTGTTAATATGCATAGCATAATGCATGCATAGATTTTTAGAGTTTAGTACAAAGATTGAATAAAGAGGTCTTTCTTTTCTGTTAATTTTGTACTTTTCATGCAATTTTTTTGTTTTGTTTAACTCTTATCTGATTCAACAAATTACAAATGTGATATGTGTGGAATATTAGAGGATGTGATTGGAATGTGGTTTATGAAGGCAATGCTTTTAGTAATTTGATTTGGTTAATAAGATTCAAATTATTCTTTAAAGTAACTAATTACATGTGTTAATTTAGGTCATAGATCACCCAAAAGATTACATAAAATTGTGACTAATTCAAGTGGTAGACTTTTTTAAAGGGGTTAAATTATATTTTAATGATTTAGCCACTTAACCATCTCATCATAGTGCATGTGTTAATTTTGCATACTGTTAGGCATGAATGCATTCTTTAGGAAAAGTTTTCTTCACCCCCAAACATTAGTTTGAATGTGAGCATACAAAAAAAAAAAGAAAGTTAAAGTTATGTTTGGATTTACTTATTTTTGATATGTAAAACAATTATGTAAATAAATAAGCTTTTATGTATTATACATAAGTTTATCAAGATACAATTTATCCAAGTGAAAACTTATGAATTAACGTAAAAACTTATTTATTTGCATAAACTATTTTTCATAAGCTCAAAAATAAGTTAATCCAAACCCTAATTCTATGTCATTTAGAAGTGCACTTCAAAATCGCCCTAAAATACACTTTCAAAAAAATGTAAAGTATTTTAGAAGTGAGCGGTGAAAACTGAAAAGTTTAATATATTGATTTTGGTAGGACTGTTCATTAATAATTGTGAACCGAACTGAACCGAGCTGAAAATAACCAAATCATACTATAAGTTTACAAACCGAACCATTAATCTCAGTACAATTCTCTAACTGTGAACCGAATCATGGTTAACCGAACCTAACTGTGAATAACCGAACCATAAATTCAAAACTTAAAAACAAAAAAAATCTCAATTTTCAATTTTTCACGTGATCTCAAACTTAACCGAACCATTGTTGTTTGTTATTGTTTCCTTTCATATATCAGTGATATTCACGTGAGTATTCTTAGAGCACCAGTGATATTCTTCAACATGTTTTTAGAAATCGATATGGACGAAAGTGACTCAAGTCCAAGTAACTTTTCCAATTTGGAAATTTTACCAATTTCCTTAGGAATAGAAGCTGTTAAATTATTGGAATAAAGCTCCAAAACTGTGAGATTTGTAAGGTTAACAATTCCATCATCAATTGTTCCATTAATTCTATTAAGTGGCAATGATATTTCTGTAAGTGAAACAGCATCATAAATATCAACTGGTTTATTCTCTGCTCTAAATCTCTCAAGCTTAGAACATGCTCCTAAACCAGTATCAATAAAACCAGCAAAATCATTGGATGAATAATCCAAGAATCTTATTTAAGTTGAAGAGGAAAAATGTATTGCAAATGTAGCAGTTCTTCAACTTATTGTATGTGATGTGTAGCAAATTTGAATTTACAAGTCTATAAATCAATATTTCTAGTTTATTCATCTATAACTGTCAAAAAAAAAATTTATTCATCTATAAGCCATAAAAATTGATTATTATTGTATGTTTGAATTTTCTAAAAAATGGTAAAAAACCAAAAAAGATGTGTAACAGTTCAGTTAACCACAAAAACAGTTCAGTTCAATGTGGTTAATAGTTCGGTTCGGTTAAGAATTAAAAACCGGTTAACTGAACCATAATTACAGTTCGGTTCAGTTTGGCTATAAACCATAACGGTTTGGTTCGGTTATTTGACAAAACCGAACCATGAACAGTCCTAGATTTTGGTGTATAATCATACTTATGAGCACAAGTTAAGTTACTAATGAGTAAATAACATTCAGAGGCAAAGTAGGATATTCATTTCCCAAGCAAGTCTCTATCCTAGCAGAAATTCAATTCCATCCAATTCATCTAGAATCACTTCAAATTTATTCGTATTTAATTTAACTCGCACCAGGCGTGTTTGAATGGTACACACCATATTGTTTTGCAAGGGAGTCACATATTATGATATATCTAAGATCATACATGATCAAAATTCTGCGCAGGAGAGTGTGCATTCGCGGTGTATTATTTTCCTGACACTTTATCATTTATTGTAACAGCTGCATTTGTTTATCTGTTTATATACAGAATTTAGACAGAAAATAAATAAAATGTAAAACCTAAATCCAACAAAAGCTAAAGGCTTGACCTTAAAAGGCAAATCCAAAAGGAAAATTTAAAAGGGGCAATGGCAAAATGCATCTGTAATTAGGTCAATGATGATTGAGGGCAAGTACCAAAATTTTATCTAGGCTTCACCCAGAAACTTCTTCAGTTCAATTTATCGCTAAAAGAATGAACCTAACTTGTGACTAAATTGAAATATGACTATCCAAAGTCAGAAAGAATTGATATCTTATTCTTAGTATAGCTACAAAGCTTTCTGAATCTCATCCATCAGTGATGTCAATGCCATTCTCCACTCGGAGCATTGTGTGTCAGAATCGAGTAACTTGCGCAATGAACTTAACTCATCAGGACTTGCCTTTTGTAGTATTGATTTCATCTCTTCAAGAGAACGACAACTTCCGCCTATGTTGTCCTTTGCCTGATCAATCAAATGGATACCAAAAACTTTGGTATTGACATTATTATCTAAAGGGCTACTTGAACAATTGCAGTTATCGATGACACTGCCTGGAGATGTAGGGAAAGCTTTGTGATTCCAATATTCTGAACACTGATGACTTGGATCTTGAGCTTCGATGGCCTGAAAATGTTTGTCGGAACATGTGAGAACATATTCAAGAAGAGTTATTTAAGTTTTTATGAAATTATATCTGAATTAGTTCAACAGTACTACTTAACAAATTTGACTGTAATAAGCAATGTTAATACAGTTCAACGCAATATGGTGGAAATTTGAACAATGTGGTTAGGTGATGGTGATTCAATTCAACATCAGAAAAACTACAAACAATATTGGTGCTAGCTAAAGTTGCACAAAAACATAGATAAGATTCATATGTTTACATTACCTGAATAATGGACGGCAAAAGGAAGCCAAACATTCTAAATCCGTTAACGCTTTTCAGAAGCTCTAAGGATGGAAGAAGTTCAAGTTCACCTCGATTCCTTCGCTCCGTGATTTCATTATGTAGTCTCTTAAGAACTGATTCCCAACACTTATCAGCTGATGTGTCAGTGAATGCGTCACTTGGACATTCTTCCATTGTAACCTGAAACATTTTATGGAATGAGAGGGACATATACTTGAACTGTGAATCATTAATCGTATTGGATTCTAACATTCAAATAAAACTAACAAAAATTGTGGCCATGAACTGTAAATAACAGAGTTCAACAAATAGTAACTTTTCAACATGATTTCATTTTTAATTCAAACAGAAACAGATATAATTGATTGTCAATTCAAACAGAAACAGGGTCATGAATGATACCTTGAAAAGAGGTCCAAGAAGTCCAGCATCAATAACTTCAGAAACATAGCTACAGATTCTTGTTGGATTGAGGATACTAAAGAAATTAACTCGACTCTTGAATCCTTCAAAAGTTTACAAAAACAATTTAAAATTAAACTTCCAACGTATTTAATCAATGGTAAAATCTAAAATTGGAAAAGATCTGATTATAGCATACCTTTTGGATATATTGCATGCTTACTACACCATAGCTTTCCATGAACAACAGATCCCAAACTAATTGGCTTGACAGAAGTACTAAAAATTTGCATTAGAAAGCTTTCCTGTGTCGAAGATATACTCGCACTTGTGGTGTTTATGACTTCTTTTTCGAATACAATTTTGGGTTTCTTTCTTGAATCTGAATCCATTTGCAGATCCACCTCATATTTTCCACAGTCAGATATACTAGAATTGTTAACATCCCTGGAGCATGAAGAAACTTCCGTCTTCACAACAGATGAATGTAATAGGTCACCCACACCATCAAGTTCCATGTTGTCTTGTTCCTTTTTGTTCTCCGAACAACATACTTTCTCGTCCACTGAATCACCCTTGTTATGGTTATCCGCAATACGCAGCAAATACTTTTCATTTTCGGCAGATATAACATCAAGATTCAAATCCAAAGAACCTGCCTGATCCACCTTATCTTTGTCTACGACTATCGTATTGTCATTATCACTATCTGTACTTCCATTTGGTGCACTAAGAGTTACAAGGTGAGATTCAGACTGCATTATCTCTGAAGTAACATTACTAGGTGCATTTATATTTGAACTATCCTTGGTTCCTTCGCAACCAGTTTCGTCAAGACCCTTATTTATTTCTACCTCCGGTTTATCTAAGCAAACCTCATTGGCCACAGCAGAAACCATTCCGAAGTTTTTATTTTCCCATAATTCAAGAGCAAGAGAATCTCCTTCAAGTGCTTCATGCAATTTGTTTAGCTCGTTCATATTATACCGAAGAAGAACAAATCTTTTGTCCATTTCACACGAGCAGAACGAACTAGCATGCTTAAGACAAGAATATCTATCAGGAGAGCACTCACAACCTACGGCAGATAGGTACAAGTCATAGAAGCAAGAGAAACATTCTCTTTCGGTATGCACATCAAAATCATTGCCCATATTCAGACTCTTAAAATGAGTTGGAAGACAGTCCAGCCTCTCTTCTTCCATCTTTATCCTTGCCTGTCAGAAAAATGGGTAACGAGAAAAATAAATAAGGAATCAGATAGTAAATGTTGTATTGAACTTTGAAAATGCTAAGTAAATAGATAAGAATAAAGTTCATCTGAAAAACGACAATTAAAAAGGAATGGATGGAGTATAATATAAGCTTTGAAACACCATGGAGCTTTCAGAATTTGTTGATGTAGGTATGATCAAAGAGGAGAGTGGTGAATCATTACCTTAAATGCCTTAGTAAGAACTCCATCCTTCCCACAGACGCTTTTCCATTTCAAATTTTTAGGAGTTTCCTTTCCATGAAGATCTAATTCTGTAAGGGCTCGTATAGCTTCCAGTGATGATCCAAATAAAAGCTTGTCATGTGACAATGATGTCTTACGGCGTTGTAAACTGTAAAGTTCAACGGCATTCAGGCCGTGCATTAACCAATCAACAGGAGCCACATTTACTGCTTCTGCACAGTTGAACCCACAATTGAACCCAGAGTGGTACCCCCTCGGAAAGGTAATGACAAATTCACCAGAATGCTGAACAGTACGATATACGGGAACTCCCTCAGATTTAAGAATTGACGGAGATAACTGAGTAACCTGCATGGAGATGAAAATCATAACTATATAATAAAATTCCCAATATTTACTGCAAGTTCTGGACATAAAATAACGTGAAAGCCTAATGCTAAAACAATATAACCACATAATACGGCTGTTACATTCAGCCTGCTATGTAAGAGGAAAAGGTTATGAATACAGCAACGATAAACAATAACGATTAAGGAAACTACAAGTCGTAGTGTTATACCAGATCATTGAGTAGATTTGGTACTTCCTCGAACAAATCAGGCAAGTGTTTCTTCATCGCGTCTTCAAAAGCAGAAGCATGGCTTCCAGGTACTCCATACCATATCTTTGGGTCACCAAAGTG
Organism: Trifolium pratense; assembly: GCF_020283565.1. Taxonomy (NCBI): domain Eukaryota; kingdom Viridiplantae; phylum Streptophyta; class Magnoliopsida; order Fabales; family Fabaceae; genus Trifolium; species Trifolium pratense. The sequence continues at coordinate 23,921,162 of NC_060065.1, forward strand.
TAGATAATTAAGCGAATAGAGGTGATGATCCTCAACATGCTGTTTGAGCAGAAAATAGTGTCAATGTGTTATCCTATCTTTCTTGAAACTATTTGGGTTTGAAACAAAATGCATAAATTTATACTTGAAAATAAAAGTAATTCTCACCACTTACCCAGCAAAATGATGAAAAGCACATGCCAACATACAGCCATGGAACTAGTACTCCGGAGATATCACTTCCTTCAAAACTTAGTACAGAACCTGGTAGTCGCGGGAAGTTATTTAGATTCCAACCAGAAAGGGCATACTGGTCCGGATAACCCTTAGTTAAGGATGATGATGCCTTAGGAAAACCACTTCCAAATACTCCAGTTTCTAAATCAGCTCCGTAATACACCTACAATATAAGAGTTTATTGTTCATTCTGTTTTCACCATTATGTAACAGTAAAAGACCAATATAGTAGTCAATAAACAAAGGTTAGTAATACTACCTCGACTTCATCAGTTGGTTGTTCAACTATTCGCCAGTATTCACCTTCAATTTCATCCTCGGAGGGCATTCGTCTCTTTTCCTGGTTACTATCACCGACTTTTCCATCTTCATTGACATCTTTCAACCCAAAGTAGCATTCCTTAAAGTATTTAGCAAATTGCTGAAAGTCTTTAAACGTGAAGTCCGACCCTGATTGGAATCCATATTTCTCGTCAGCTTCAGAAGCATTTTTAGCTTCAGAAGCTGAATTGGAAACTCTCCTACATGTTCCTGTTTTGGAGTTCTTTCTATTTCTACGTTTCCGTTTCCTTCCCCTACTTTTTTTCTTCATAGGTTCTCTATTTTGAAGCAAATCAATTTGCTGAATACGGGTGGAAAATTCGGCATTTTCCCATATATCTTTCTCCTTAAGAAGGCAAGGTGGAACCCAACAAGCTGGAGGGACAATCCTACATATGCCATAAGGTTCAGCTAGTGGACGTATCTTTGCTATATAACTCAGTGTATCTTCAAACTCCTAATTCAATTAAGACGAGTAAAAATAAGAAACCAAAGTTAGTCAAAATACAATAATACAACCATATAAACAATATGAAGATGGTTATAATAATAAAAAAGTACTTCAATAGTCGGATGAAACACAGGTGCTTCGTCCATTATTGGCCGACATGCTTCAGTTGGATCCCATCTAGCTGATATCTGCAATGTGACAAAAATAATCCAACATATGAAAATAAAATCAACAAAAGTATAAATCTCTCAAATCCGCTCTCACGCTGTGTAGTGTGTACATATAATTCGCCATAGCTTCCAAAACACTCAATTTTCCTATGCTAAAATAAACGTGTTTAAAAAGCAAATATAGTCATTGACTTCTATGTTTCAAATAAAATTGGATTCCGATGATTCAAGAATGAATTGCTAAAAATTTTGAACCCCAATACTATGCAAGTTTATATAATTTGATGATCGGGAGAGGGAAGTAAAAAGTAACTGGAAAAAATCAAAGTGCTAGGTTTTAAATGACAATTCGATTCAAATTACAAACAAATTGTTGCTATTTGAAAACCACAAATGTTGTTCATGCATAATCAAACACAAAAGACCTAACTACATACCTTTTTACTTCTCAGACTGCCAGAAGACTCGACCGCATTGTTATTTTTTGGCTTGTGCCGAAGAGGACTATCCTGAAAAATATGTACGAAATCTAAATTAATTGCTGCTAGATGCTACTCAAATCACTTTGCATAAGAAATCAATTCCATTAAATGAAACTACGATGGATGTCGAAGACAACAAAATAACAACATTGAATCGAAAAATCAAATAGATACCAATATCACATATCTAGGTTATTCCAAAAACCTAATCGAAGGCATTACACGAAAAAATTCTAAACTTTTCAAACCATAATTGCTCGGCGCATATAGCTACAGAACAAGATCAAGGGTTTAGAAAACAGTTCATCAATAAAACCGGAAACATCGATACAATGTAACAAGCATAACAGAAAAAACAAACAAACAATTTTCCAAATTTCATGAACAAGAATAATAACAAGATCATAAGCAATTGTGATCCACAAAAAACAGAGGATAATAGATTCACACAAAAAAGAACAATATTAGATATAGATATAGAACATTCTAGACAAATCATACATTATTAGGGTTTGAAAATCTAACCTCTTTTGCATCCACTTTCAACTGTTCCATTCAATCAAAGATTATTGAATAAATAAATTATCTAATCCTGCAATAAAATACAAATATCCCTTTAAACTAACATAATCATCAAAGTTCACAAATGATAAAAACAGACACAGCCCAGAAACGGTTTTCTACTTCTCTTATAGCAAAATAACTGTCCATAAAAAACCCTTAAAAAAAACAAAAAATAAAAATCAATTTTTTATTTTTTTTTTAATTTTTTTTGGAAAGAAACAAATGCAGAAAATATGATACGCACCAAATGCAGCAAAAGAGAGTTTCTGTTACTTCCACGTTGTGATTGCGTATAAATGGATTAAAAGAAGAAAATTTGTGAAGAAATTAACAGAGTGAAGAAAACCTAAATGCAAATTCAATTTGCATGTGTGTGAAAAATTGTGTGAGACTCTCTCCTCTAACAATTACCTACAAATTTCCAATGAAATAAAAGTGTGAAAAATATATATATCTTAGGAGTTTTGGAATCTAATGCTCATATAGTATACCGAAATTTATGAGAAAATTAAATAAAAACGAAAATTATATAAATAGTCATTGACTGAGTAAATATATTTATTTATTTTTTTTATCCAAGAGAGATAGGAAATAATATAAAATACTAAAATAATTAAATAGAACAATTTAGATGTATATAGTTCTACGTGAAAAAGAAACCTAATTTTTATTTTTTTACCTTCACCACCAGCTGGTTCGGGTTAGTTCCGACATTAGAAAACTAATTTTTTTCTTTTATCAAAAAATTTCTGTTTTTTTTTTTGTCAAGTAGTTCAGTGGCTATAAAATTCACCTTAAACATGAATAAGTGAAGTGTTCCGGATTCGAACACTAGTTATTTAAAATAAACTATTAAACTATACTTAATTCCTGTCGCACATTTTTTTCAAATATTTTTTTAATTAGATCTTAGATATTTAGGTACTGTTTGGACCAGTTTTTTTTAGGGGTAGAAGTTATTTTAACCATAAAGTTAGAAGTAGTAGCCTTAAAACTAAAATTAAAGTTGTATGGTAAATCTTACTTTTTTAAAAAAAAAATAAAAAGTTTTTTTTTATAATAGGATTAAAAGATATGTTTGATAGTATATTATAATTTTTCTTAAAATATAGAAATTATTTTTTTCTTACTAAAACTTTTAAAAATTATTGTTTGGCCTTGCTCGAAAAAGATGATGAAAAAAAAAACTAGTCAAACAGGACCTTATTAGGATGGAAGATAAAAATACTTAGATGTACTTATACATTAGTTATTATTAATACATAGATATTATTATATTAGTACAAAATTTCTATTGAGGTTAACCATAAGCTATGTAGCATGAGTACTTCTAAAATGGTGAAGTACCTGTACCGGGTACGTACGATATTCCATGGTACTCGTATGATACGCACCGATTCCGTATCCATTTTTATTTAGTTGATTTATGTTGTTGAATACGAAAAAACATACTGGATGTTGAAAAATCACTTAAAATATTATAATTTTTTATTATATTTCAATTATCTTTCATTTTTTATGAAAATAGTTGAGACGGTGGATAAAAAAATTAAATCTTCAAAGCATGATGATAATAATTCACTTAAAATAATATTTTATATTAACGTACCCGTACTTTAAAATTTCTAAAAATGTTGTACCGCGTACCGGTACCTAGGCAACATAGACCATAACTAATATTTGTAGAAAAATTTGTGTGATATATAGATTCTTCATTTTAACCAAATTTTTTCGATATACATAAATCAAGAATTGAACTCATAACCACATGTTTAATAGATCAAAGACACTTACCACTTGGACCACATTTGATATTAATACATTTAGTTTTTAGTTTGATAAAAAAAATGCAATAACTCTCCTTTTCTTTCTTTTTTAAGCCACTAGGTTTGGTCTAATGGCGAGGGATTTTGTTAGTATGTTAGAGGTCTTGTATTCGATCTCTAGCTCATTGTAAATAAAAAAAAACTCCTTTTCTTTTAAGAAGTTCTTATAATTTAAAATTCAATTTTTAAGATAAATAAAATATGATAAAAAGACTCACTTAAAAACTTAACATGGTTTTATCTTAAGATAATTTTAGTTGATTTTTATTTTATTTTCTTACCATATGAGTTAAGATCATGGGGTATTCTAGATATCTTAATAAGTTCAAATATTTAATTTTTATTCGTTTTTGAGCCTGGTACGGATTTTTATTTTATTTTTGGTTACGAAGCTGATAGTGATTCTTAAAACATACTTCATCCGTTTCAAATTACTTGACGTTTTAGGGGGAAAAAAAAGAAATTAAGAAAATGTATTTTTGCACTTTATTTTCCTATTATATCCTTATATTAATTCACCAGTATTTTTTTTTGCACACGCGTTCTCTTTCTAATAAATTTAATATGTAACTTTCTCAAAAAAATAAAAATTAATATGTTATGTACCGATTTTTTTATAAAAAAAACAATAAGAATTATTATACGAAGATGTTTAGAAAAAGATACAATAAAAAGATTTAAAATAAGAAGGAGGATATAATAGATAAAATATAACCTTAAATTATCAAAACGACAAGTAATTTGAAAAAAATAAAATTTTCTAAAACGTCAAGTAATTTGAAACGGATGGAGTCCTAGCTAAAATTCCCAAAACATTAGTTAAAAAAATCAATTAGTGTAATCCTTGGAATTTAAGTCAATATTTTAAAAATATAAAAATATTATTTTATATATTACGTTTATCTTTTTTATTTTATTAACTAGATTATTCTGAAGAAAGGAATTAGTTTTTTTGGTTTACAATTAGCTAGATATCGAACCCAAGACTTATAGTGTACTACCCAAACTCCTACCACTAGACCAATGGCTTAAGAAAGGAATTAGTTTGAATGACCTTAAAAACTAAATACTCTCTCCGTTTCAAATTATTTGACTTTTTAGAGAAAAAATAAAAAATTAAGAAAATGTATTTTTGCATCTTATTTTTCATATTATACCATTTTTTAATTCACCAGTATTTTTTTTACACACACTTTCTCTTTCCAATAAATTTAATATGTTATATATCAATTTTTTAAAAAAATTATACAAAGAAGATTAGTAAAAAAAAAAAGACACAATAAAAAGATTTAAAATAAGGAGGGTATAATAGACAAAATATATAACATAAATTATCAAAAAGACAAGTAATTTAAAAAAAAATAAAATTTTCTAAAAAATCAAGTAATTTGAAATGAAGGGAGTAGCTTAATCGATAAAATTATCATAAATAATAAAAGATTTATCGGTATAATATTTATATATAAAAAAAAAAAGTTGGATGAGGAGAGAAAGTAACCCGCTTTAACGCAGCAGCATTAACTGAAAAAAAGCAGTGAAACAACCCAAACAAACCAACCAACCAACCAACCAACCAAACCTTGAAACATGTAGATGTACCTTCACAGCACATGCACGGTAAAAAACAATCACATGATTTTTTGACATATATATCATATGAGTTCTTTCTTCCATTGGACCACTTTCATCTCATAAGTTATCGACCATAGGTTTGTTCTTAAAAATCACTTTAAGTTTTCATGACTTTATTTGTTCAAAAAAGTTTTCATGACTTTATTTTTTTTATAAGGAAAGAATGAATTATAAGAAGTACAAGGGATACCAAACCCTTACAATTCTAAAAGAAGCCATTAGATGCTAAAAATGCAAGATAATGGATCTTTACACCAATCTGAAAATACAAGAGAAGACTTAGAAGCTATTCTACCAAACAAACCAAAACTAGGAGATATAAATAATTTGATCTACTAAGGATTGCAAGTTAATGACATCTCCTCTAAACATTATATTATTACGGGCTCGCCACAAGCTCCATGTGGTTGCCAACCAAATTACATGTAGAGCTTTTGCATAAGACTTAGTACCTGTTTGGTTTCGCGTTACAACACACAAACTTGCATTTCAAATGGTCAAACGTGGTTTGACAATAAATTTTCGTGTTTGGCTTGTATCCAATGTAAATCGATTTTGTTCCAAACGCACGGTGAACCTGAAGCTAGAAATTAGAGCTTCTGCGTCCACTTTGAATCGATTCTAGATTTTATTGTATGTTTCTAAACGCCATTTTACCTTATTACCCTTTATAGCGTCTGCTGCCATGGTAGATTTTCTGTTCAAGAGGATGAAGTCGTAAAAGAGAACAAGTTGTTCAAGAGGAAGAGGTCAAGAAGAGAACAAGGAGTGGAGGATTTCCGTTGAAGAATTGGTCGCTGATGGTAGATTTGTTAGAGGTGTTGCTCAATGTTTTAGGTTGTTGGCGGTGAGTAAGTGACTGGTGTTACTCAATTTTTATTTTTGTTACAGGTGTTGCTCAATTTGGTACCAGACAATCAGCTTACTCTTCTTTTTTTTTTTTTATAATTAGTACCAACTTACTTTCTTATTATTATTGTAAATTATTGTTTATATTTTTTTTTGACACAATTATTGTTTATATTTAGAATAGTTAAAAATAACTCTTATAATAAAAATTCATACTTAGTCAAAAAAAAAGTATAAGTTTAATTATTTTTCAGTCAAAAATAACATAAAGGTTAATAAAAGGACAATTTAGTCATTACACATTCAAAATCAATTTTCATTCAGACTATTCAAACAACTTCAACTCATAAGAATCACTTATACATGAGTATATCCAAACATAAATCAATTCATTTCAACTCACTTTTAACTAAACTCAATTCTCATAAAATCAATTCTATCAAAATCAATTATTTCCACCGCCAAACCAAACACACGCTTATTCTTCACCAAAGCACCAAAGGAGATAAAGTGCTTCCAACAAACTTCATAGGGGATAAAATCCACATTCAGCCAGACGAAAATTCTCTTCCAAATTTGTTGCGAAAAAGAACAATTGAAAAACACATGGTCAATATCTTCCTCTTCCCTGAAACAAAAAACACAACACAACTCACGCGGATTAACAATAACACCTTTTTTCGCCAACGCCATACGAGTTGGTAGTCTAGATAATAATAATCTCCATCCAAATATACTCACTTTAGATGGCATGTCATTTGTCCACAATTGATTCAAGGCTTCCACCACGTTCTCGTCAATTGCCAAAGTAACAACACGAGATAGTAAGAACACATACGTCGAATGGACCGAGAACTGGCCGGTTTGATGTATGTTCCATCTAACGCTATCTTTGTCATTCGGGTAAGGGAAAAATCCTGACAACAAAGTGTATAACTCTTGCGCTAATTCCTGCTCAGCTACAGATAATACCGAACTCCATTCCATCTTCCACACCCAAGTGTGATCTTGCCACATACCACTAGCACCTACCACTATATTTGGATACAAAACTTTATTGAACAAAATAGGGAATAAACTCTTAAAACAAACTGGTCCCAACCAAACATCATATGCCAAAATCTCAAAGAAAGACCATCACCCAACACATTGCTCACGTTTTTTTTTTTTGAACCAATCTCCATTAACAACTCCCCCAATCTTCATGATATCGCACCACCACAATGAGTGTCAAATTACATCGTTGGTTGATTGCGACATAAAATTATCTACCATATTCCCATATCTACACTTCAACAAGGTGGACTACAAAGCATTTTCATCACTAATTCCTCTCTATTTCCATTTACAAAGTAAAGATTGATTGAATAAATCAAGATTTTTAATACCCAACCCACCTCTGTCTTTTGGTAGGCAAATAGTGTCCCAACTAACCCAGCAAATCTTCTTTGTATTGGAACCTCCATCCCATAAAAACTTTCGTTGAATGTTAACCGAATTGATAAGCGTTACTCTTCCACCAATAAATAAATGCCGACCATTCCAAGCATTTAGACGCTTCTTCATTGCTTCCACAATAGGATTCCAGGTTATCTTCCTCCGTGACTTTATCTATGTACAAGTAATACAAGTATATTTTTTATAAGACATATAAGTTATTTTTATTATGAATACGTTTATTTTTATCATTAGATCAATCAATTTAATCATTAAATCAAATGAATATGACATATATTGATTAAAGGTAAAAACAAGTTTCTCCATATCTCACTTGTGTACCATGAATTTAACCATTCTTTAGAAGTACAATTTATGACCATCGCCGGCTTTATGGGTAAGACAATAATTTGATTGATGTTAATTTTTTATTATGAAAATAGTTTATGCAATTAAAAATTATTTATGCTAATTTATAAGTTTTTACTAATAAAAATTATATTTTTATAATTTTTTTTTATAAACTACTTTGACAAATTTATGAATTTACATAAAAATTTATTTATTTGCATAAATTATTTTGCATAAATAAAAAAATAAGTCAATTCAAACGACCATAAATTCATAAGGATAATTCAATTAGTGGCTACTAAAGATTTTATGAGTTCAAACTTTAAATTCTCCACTTCTCTATGCCACTAGTCTACTTAATAATAATAATAATAATAATAGTAATCATGAAAATAATACGTAACATGAAAATAATACGTAATTAGATGCTAAGGTAAAAAAGTTTTATATTATTTTAAAAAAATTAATTCTTCTTTCCATAATTAAGTATACAATTTGTTCATGTGAGTTTATCTCAGTCGGTAGGAACATCATATTTTATATGCAAGAATGAGGTTCAAACTTCAGACGTTTTACTTAATCTTATCCATTATTTTCTAGATACTAGACTATCTGACAAAAAAAATTATACATTTTTATTTATGATTCGAAATTTTTAATCTTAATTTTATTTTTATTATGTATAATAATTTACAAAAATAATTAATTGTGTGTAAGGATTTCTTCATCCTTTGTACTCTTCTTCTTTATTTTTGCTTCTTCTATCTTCATTTTATCTTAACGATTTTTCCTTTCCCTTTTTATTTTTTAGTAGTACTTCTTGAATCTCTTTTTGGCGTTTCCTTACCTGCTAGCCAATAATATATCTGAAACTGAACGTACGACACATATACTTTGCCTTGCATCCTATCCTATGTCACACGTTGGATTTTCAGACTATGTTTGATTTGTGTTGGCTAATGTCAACCTCGTCCTTTACTTTTGACATTAATTACAACTAAGGTAGTATTCCCTTAGTATAAAAAGAAATTGACTTTTTAAATACATTAAAAAATAAATATATTCGGTCTATAGTATAGTTTAAATATATCAATATTTTTTTTTTTTGGTATAGTAAAGGGCTAACGCCCAAAAGAAATGAAACTACATAGTTAAACGAACATTCCTAGACATGCAAGCTCCATATATGTCGTAAAAAAGAATTCTCTGAAGCTCCCTAGGGGGAGACTCGATAAAATGAACATCAAAAGAACTTAGAGAGTAACTGAAATTAGCAAGCCAATCGGCGCTTTTGTTTCCTTCGCGCCAAATGTGTGACAAGTGAACTTGCCAATTTAAATCCAAGAGTTGTCTGATACGACTGACCAAAGTGGGTATGTTTCCTTTAAAGCTGCTTTTCTTTGTCACCATATCAATCAAGACTTTAGAGTCACTTTCAACATGAAGATGCATGATCCCCTCTCTACGAGCAAGGTCTAGTCCCAAGTACATGCCCCACATTTCCGCATGGAGAGCATCATGTAACGACCCAAAAATTTAGTATTCGTTATTTAATTATTTTATTACGCGAGGGCGTGATTTATAATTAAATTATTAAGTGGCGAATAATCATTTAGCGAGAACGTAAGTTAATGAGCGAGAAGTTACGTTGTTTGGGCCTTTGGGCGTGGAATAGGCATTGGGCCTAAGCCAAGTGGGCTTTGATCCATGAGAATAGAGAGAGCTATAAGTAGCAAGTCAAACCAATGAATAGTCTCATAAGTTGCAATTCTTGAGAAAGAGCAAGAGGAGGAGCTCATGAGGGAGAGGGAGAGCTCGTGGGAGAGAAAGAGAAGAGCAAGCTTGTGGATTCGTCGAGCTAAGGTACGAGAGTTAGATTACATATTCGTGAGTGATTCGAAAGAGGGGAGGATGTCGATTCCTCCATTCCCAAACTCTTTCCACTCTATTTTCCTTGTGGGTTTTGTGGGTGATTTTCTTAATGGAAAATGGATTCTTTTGATCCTAATATGTGTAGTGAACTCATGGTAGATGAGGTAAACAACTTTGGGGAGTTGAAAGTGGGTATATGTAGATGTTTGATCAATGATTTGCATGTTTTGTTAAACTTGCTTAAAACCCAAGAAATTGGCATGATTTTGATTATTTGAGGTATTTGGATGTTTGGAAGAGATGATTAATGTTCCTTGATACCATATATGTTTGGAATGACTGTTTATATGAATTTATAACATGTTTGGATGAATTTTTGAGTTGATTCAATGTTAAACCGCCTTAGAAAACTCAAGAACAGATATTTTCTGGTGTGGTTCGCTACCTGTTCGCTACAGCGAACATGTTCGCTACGGATTCGCTATCTGTTCGCCATGTACCTGTAACCCTCTGATGTAGTTCGCTACCTGTTCGCTACAGCGAACATGTTCGCTACGGGTTCGCTACGGGTTCGCTACGGATTCGCTTAGCGAACAGCACTGTGACAGCAACTTTTTGATAATTATTTTAAGTGCAATTAGGCACTTGTAACATGGTTTAAGGGTATCCTTACATGTTTGTTGATACATGTTGATGTCGTTAATGCTTATTGTTAATCGTTATATGATTCGCACGCGTATGCAATGACTTGTAGTTCAAGTGACTATGTTTATGTTTTAGCATTAATTTGCAATGTTAAGGAAATGATGTGTGTTTTATGACATAAGTGTAAATGAAGCTTTATGTGTATAAAAATGGTTATGCAGATAATTATCATGTGAATAATTATGATTTGAGTGATAGGATATTGTGTTATCCTAATGTGTTAGATGTTGGAATTGTGTTTCCGCATCAGTGAATGAATAGCTTCGAGCTAGATAGCGTCATGTATTTGATGTGTTTAAAAGTAATCATGCATTCATGAATAATTGTGTTATGGGAATCATGTGAATTCCAATAATTGATGAAAATGGACTATGTTTATGAAAAGTGGCCGAAGATGGGATTATGTTATCCGAGATCTGGAGCCCATATCCAAACATGATATAAAACTGTGTGACTCCTCTTTATGGGAGAGATGGTTGATGATAACCATATCCTACATGATATAAAACTGTTATTGAGCTTATCCAAGGGAGATAAGGTGGTTCGGTAAGTTCCGACGCATCCAACAAGATGTAAAACTGGGTTCATCTTAAATGGGGTGAATAGCAGCATCCTGCATGATGTAAAACTGATGTAGAGTCCGTGCATGACTATAATCTGAACAGTTCGTGCATGACTATAATCTGAACAGTCCGTACATGACTATAATCTGAACAGTCCGTCATGACTGAAATCTGAACAACGTGTAAATTGGTACCACATGCATTAGTCGTGTCTAGGGATGACATGACATTGGATAATTGGCATTAGATGCATTAGGGTAAATGCACATGTATTTGATAATTGTTATGTGACAATATCTGATTGGATTGTAATGTGTTTTCCGTATGTGTTAAGCTTTGGTATTTACTAATTGTTTAATACTGTGATTGTTGCCATGACTTGGTATGTGAGTAGAGTCCGTCATGACTATAAAATGAACAAGTGTAGAGTCCGTCATGACTATAAAATGAACACTTTGGTAGTGTCCGAGAAGACGTGAAACTATATGATTGGTGTGTTTGTAAATGAATGATTAATTGGTAGTCGCATTTGACGATGTATGTGCGTGAGTTAGAAATGTATGGTAGCGTGTGAAGTGTGTAGTATACTACTCACACTTATATTTATGTTTATGTTTTCTAACTCTCTGCTTTGTGTTAATTGCTGGACCTTTGGGGGTCCAGGTTGACAGGTTATGTGTTAGCCTCGTCCGAGTGAAATGGTGAAGCTCTGCTCTGATTGAGACACGGGAAAAAGGGGTTTTATATCTATATAGAGTCCTTTGAGAACACTCTGTTTAGTTTAGTTTCATTTTGAAAATGTATCCGTTTTGTATGACTAATAACGCATCGTTCGATGCGAGGTTTTGTTTTTAGTTCATTTGAATATTTTACTAGATAAATGTATTAGTATTATCTTTGAAAGAAGTTTGTGATATTCAAACCAGCGCTTTATAAATCAGATTTTCAATTTTTCCGCTGCGTATTTTCGAAAAAGATTTTATAAAGGCAGAGTTAATTAAATAACGGGTTTGGGTGTTACAAAGTGGTATCAGAGCAGGTCGTCTTCGGACTGTGAGGTTACGTGTCAATTAGAGCCGTTCTGTGCAGTCAGATCGAGTGAGCGTGTGTGCCAGTTGTGTCTGTCTTTTCTTGTTGTGTGTACTTGATGCGATTGATACTTATCATTGTTATAAGTTATCAAGTCAAGTAGTGGTTGTGTATTTCTATGCTTAAAGTTTTAGAAATTTGTGTGGTTTGAACTTTTGGTTTGTAGATGCTTATTGCTAATTGTTGATGATCCAGCATGATGTAAAACTGCATGTGATGAAGATTTTGTTGAAAACATAAGATTATTTTCTTTTGAGTAAGTGAAAATGAATTTTTCACTAGAGTGAGAAAGGAGTAGGATGTAAGTAGATCCTAATGTGTGTTGTTATATGTTTGTTTATAACATGTGGTAGATTGATTTCTAGTACTTAGTGTGGTTCTTTAATTGAACTATGTGAATGTATTCTCATGATGAGAACTTGTTTTAGAACATGCTATGTTTTATACATGTTTGAGTAGATGTTGTAAGTATGCGGGCAAATGAAATGTAATGCATGTACTTGACTCGATATCTTGTGTACATGGATGTTTTGTTGTCTTACATATATTTTAGTTATAAATATATGTATTGGCATGTTGTTGTGTTTATGTATGCTAGTTGTTACGTAGGTTGTTACATTAGCATAGATGGGAATAGTGTGTTTATGTATTTTGTAGTGGTGTGTATGTCAAAAGGATTGCACCGGGGTTTTGAGTAGATGCTTAGATATCTTACCTTATGTTTACCCTTTGCATACGACATGCATGTGAATGCTGTCGGTATTAGATTTCTCTTGGGAGGAATAAATTTGGAATCGATAGGACGGTTAGGTGCTTACACCGGATGTTCTAGTGGAAGTGTAAAGGTGGGTTTGAGATAAGTGGGGGAGAAGATTTTGTCTCTCCAAGATGTTTCGAACGCGAGGAGTAAGGACGAATAGAGATGTTCTTGAAGTGGATTGTTTAAGATTGAGTAGCGTTGTTCGATGTGGAGTTCTTATTTGGAGAATACTTTGGAGGAAGTATCAGATGATCATTTCGGAGTGAGTCGGAATGAAGTTGTTTAGCCGTAGGGAGAATGTGGCCATTGGGGAACGATGGAGCAGATTGAATGTTAAGTGAACACCGTTGCTGGGAAACGGAGAAGACGTGTGCATCAAGGGTAAGAAAACCTAGTGATGATCATACGACGAGTATGCGAATGGTGAATACCTTGAGGGTTAAGTTAAGTGGGAGATTGATGTCCAGGATGGAAGGTGTGGTTAGGGAACTGAAAACCCGATTACAATAAGTGGGACTGGTGGTGTTTCTAGCGGAACTCGTAGCAAGAATGTTCCATTGTTTGGTTGTCTTTCACTTGATGGTTCATCCTCAAAGAGGAGGAAGAGTGATAAAGATGGAAGCTTTGTTGATGAAAAGTTTTCAGAGGAATCTGATGAGAGTTGTGTTGGAAATCAACTTTTGATAGTAGCTGAGATTAAATATGGAATTACTAGGTGATCGAGAAGAGCCTAGGAAGGATTTATAGCGGCTGAGTGTGTTAGAACCGAGTAGTCATTTCTTGGAAAGATTTGAGAAGCTTAGAAAATAGATGTGAAGGTTGGAGAACCGTTAGTGTTATTAAACCAAGGAAAAAGAAGTGAATTCTCAGAAGTAGATGAGAATGGAATTAAGAAATACCGTGTTAGAAATTGGTATACTTGTTAAGTTATCGAGTGGTAGTGGATTGTACGAGTAGTAGAGTTATTCCGAGATGGAAATGGGATAACAATTTGATGGATTTTGAAAGAGTTTGTCGAGAAGGAAATATTTTCATTTAGATGGTGATCGGACAATTAGTGTCGAGGGTGGATGAACCTTTGGAGGTTGAAATAAAGCTAAGTGTGAAGTGTCGTATTTGAATAATTGGAAATAAGAAAGTATCAGAGAAAGTGTTTTGTACCATTCGGAAGTAAGAATGAGATTGACAACGACTTATTGGAAAAGTCGGTGGAGACTAAGTGATGTTGGGAACATCGTATATGTTAGAGTAGTATAGTAATACTATGTGGTAAGGAAATGAAATATTTTGGATATTTTCATCATGGACGATGAAATGATAGTGAGTCGACGAGTGACTTAAGGTAATATTTTGGATAAGAATATTTCGACGGGAAATGATATCGGGAAGGTCATGTTAAGGAAGTCAGAAATTGGATAAGAGATTATTTGGAAAATAAAACAGTTATGTTGAATGTTCGACGCAATGATTTGGGGAATTGCAAGGAAAAAGAATTTGACGGTTGGATAGTATATTTTTGGCAAGTGTTAAGAAATTTGAGAAGTTAGACAGCAGATGAGTGTAGAGGTTGTGCTACCGAATGAATAGTTGGAATGAGATTCGGCACAGTGAAACGATTTAAGAAAATGTTGAAAACCTATGGAACTTAAGGAGTTGCGGAGTATGCAACAGAGGTGTCTTTTCGGAGTGCATTAGACGGAGTAGAATTTGTTTTTTTGGGCGGTGCTGTGAGTACCGAAAGATGTTAAGAGAAAGTTTTAAGTAGTTTGACGAGAATGGTTTATGCCATCATCACGATTGTTGACTATCTATCGACAAATCGAGGGATTAGCTGTCCTTGATCTATTGTTGATGAGTAGACGAGATTGTGTCGATTGGGATTGACTGATTTTGTCAAACTTGGTTTGGTTTGGAGTTTGTATGTTTTGTTGGTACGAATCCGGAAGAAGTGTGATTTTGAATCGGAGTTTGTGTAAGAGACCGTATCGGTTAAGGTATTATGACTAGAAAACCCGTTGGTTAGAATGCAAGTTGGGAATTAGAAAGTCGGATGAGGGAGTTTATCCGGAGTTGTGTTTTAGTCGGGTAATTTTCGAGGGCGAAAATCTTTTAAGGGGGGTAGAGTTGTAACGACCCAAAAATTTAGTATTCGTTATTTAATTATTTTATTACGCGAGGGCGTGATTTATAATTAAATTATTAAGTGGCGAATAATCATTTAGCGAGAACGTAAGTTAATGAGCGAGAAGTTACGTTGTTTGGGCCTTTGGGCGTGGAATAGGCATTGGGCCTAAGCCAAGTGGGCTTTGATCCATGAGAATAGAGAGAGCTATAAGTAGCAAGTCAAACCAATGAATAGTCTCATAAGTTGCAATTCTTGAGAAAGAGCAAGAGGAGGAGCTCATGAGGGAGAGGGAGAGCTCGTGGGAGAGAAAGAGAAGAGCAAGCTTGTGGATTCGTCGAGCTAAGGTACGAGAGTTAGATTACATATTCGTGAGTGATTCGAAAGAGGGGAGGATGTCGATTCCTCCATTCCCAAACTCTTTCCACTCTATTTTCCTTGTGGGTTTTGTGGGTGATTTTCTTAATGGAAAATGGATTCTTTTGATCCTAATATGTGTAGTGAACTCATGGTAGATGAGGTAAACAACTTTGGGGAGTTGAAAGTGGGTATATGTAGATGTTTGATCAATGATTTGCATGTTTTGTTAAACTTGCTTAAAACCCAAGAAATTGGCATGATTTTGATTATTTGAGGTATTTGGATGTTTGGAAGAGATGATTAATGTTCCTTGATACCATATATGTTTGGAATGACTGTTTATATGAATTTATAACATGTTTGGATGAATTTTTGAGTTGATTCAATGTTAAACCGCCTTAGAAAACTCAAGAACAGATATTTTCTGGTGTGGTTCGCTACCTGTTCGCTACAGCGAACATGTTCGCTACGGATTCGCTATCTGTTCGCCATGTACCTGTAACCCTCTGATGTAGTTCGCTACCTGTTCGCTACAGCGAACATGTTCGCTACGGGTTCGCTACGGGTTCCAGCATGCTACCATGAAAGTCGAAGTCCAATTTAGGTCATGAGTTCCATGGAAATTGTTGGTTATATTTTTGAATATCCAGTCCCTGCAAGATAAAGAAAAAAAATTAAAACTCTGGTTAGAAGGCACTAATCTAAGCCATACCTGTGTTGCACTAATGCAATCTCGTAGCACATGGATGACTGTCTCGTCTGCTGCTCCACAAATATTGCATAAAGGAGAAATACCAATACCCCATCTGCTCCTACGGTAATTTGTAAGGATACATTCATGCGATGCCATCCACATAAAAGTCTGTATTCTATGAGGTCCTCTCCAAGCCCAGATGGCCTGCCACTCCCCCTCTATAGAATGAATATGACCACGCTGTATGTTGTAAGCACTTTGAATAGTGAAGTGCTTCGTGTTCGTTCCTCCCCACCCTATCATATCTCGACCATCCAACTCATTAGGGGGTGGAATGGCTAAAATCTGGTAGGTCATGCTAGTTGTCAAATTCTCAGTCAAGTAGCTTTGGTTCCAGTCCCCTTTCGAATTCAGAATATCACGCACGTTTAGAGTAGTATCAATGATAGTTTGGCTGCTAGAATTATGCGAGGTACCATCTGGAATCCACTTGTCCAACCAAAAGTTGATTGTATTGCCATCGCCTAATTGCCAAACCATATTTTCTTGGAATTTATCCCAAATATCTGTTATGGCTTTCCAAAGAGGGGAATCATAAGGTTGAGAATTTATGCTGAATCAGAGGTCTTTATTCCTACCATACTTGCTATAGAGGACTCTACACCACAAATCCTTAGGATTAGTGATCAAGTTCCAAAGCATTTTCATAAGGAATGCCTCGTTCATTTGATGGGGGGCTCTTGATGCCTAGACCACCATTCTTTTTTGGAAGGCAACAAACTTCCCAATTAATCAGATGTGGCTTGCGACGTTGATCAGTATCCCCCCATAAAATGCTTCTTTGTATTTTCTCCATCTCATCACACAGAGTCTTAGGAAGTCTAGCATATTGCATATGATAATAAGGGATGGAGCTGAGAACAGATTTAGATAGAGTGAGTCTACCAGCAAAACTTAGACATTGTTGTTTCCATCCACTTAGTCTGTTTTGAATCTTATCAATAATATGACGAAGTTTTCCCCGTGTAGTCCTCCCAGGTGCAATACTAGCTCCCAAATAGGTATCCACTGTAGTAGCCTGAGCAAATCCTGTATGATGCAAAATATCCTCCCTAAGTTGTTGATCCACATTCTTGGAGAAGAAAACTTGAGTTTTTTTTTTATTAATCTTTTGGCCAGATGCTTTAAAAAAAAGCTCTAGACAATGCATCACACAATGTGCCTGTTCAATAGAAGTCTCTGCAAAAAGAAGAAGATCATCAACAAAAAGGAGGTGTGAAATTTGAGGGCCAGATCTACCTGCTCGCATCGGTTTCCAATACTTAGCCTCTACCTGATCAGCAATAATGTGAGACAAACGGTCCATACATATAACAAAAAGGTAAGGAGATAGAGGGTCCCCTTGTCTAATGCCTCAAGAAGGGATAAAAGTATCAGTTTTTTCACCATTCCAAAGAAGTTTATATGAGGGAGAATTAATACAATGCCTAATGATGTTAATAACCTTAGGAGGAAACTTAAGGGGGATGTATTGAATTGAGATTTCAAAGGATTTTAAAAGATTTTTTTATTATAAAAAAATCTTGTGGTATTCAATCAAGACTTTTACAAAAGTTCAGTAAATCTTGTGGTATTCAATTAAGACAATCATGATTTTTTTTTCAGGGCAATGAAATCTGTTGGTATTCAATTGAGATTTCTTATCATTTATAAAATGTCCATTGGTATTCAAAAGTCTACCGATTTTGATGGATTTTGTTATGGAATGGATTTCGTGAGACTTTTTAGTTGAAAGTATAAATACTACACTCCTCAAATAATCCCACTCCAAACCCTGGGATTGTTCCTGCTCTCCCATAGACTTTTTTTCCCTATTGCCGTCGGAACTCATCGGTTCAAAATATGTTCTTCTCTTATAACTTGTTATATAGTCCATACATATAATTATAAACCTCTAACATAATTTTACAGAGTTTCTTCTCTTACAAGTGGAATGGATTATATATACTTTTCAATCAATTATAACTTGCGTCAGATCAAAAATTTCTTCAATGTATATCACTCACAAAAAATGATTTGCTATATTGTTCAATAATCATCATACATATATCACTCTCAAAATTCTTTAACATAACTTTTTTTTTGTTTTTGTACTAATTTAACGTGTAATTTTTTTCCCATCTGTTATGTTGTTTATTTTTTATTTGTTTTGTTTTGTTTTCTTGATTGATTGATTTTTATTTTGTTATATTGATTAATTGTTATTATTAATATTGGATGTTATTTTAGGAAATCAATAACTTTGTTTCTTTTTTAAAAAAAAATTACTGAATCATTTAAAATCATAAAAATCCATAAAGTACTCTAAAATCTAGAAAATATGTGTAATCAATTCTTTAAAGTCTT
Organism: Trifolium pratense; assembly: GCF_020283565.1. Lineage (NCBI taxonomy): Eukaryota > Viridiplantae > Streptophyta > Magnoliopsida > Fabales > Fabaceae > Trifolium > Trifolium pratense. Next base: position 23,940,032 of record NC_060065.1, read on the forward strand.
GATTTGAAAATCATGATTGTTAAAAATGTCATTTAAAATCCCACAAAGTCAATACAATCCCACAAAATCTTCAAGACTTTTTTTGTTAAAATAGTCCTTTAAAATCTCAATTCAATACACCCCCCTTACATTCAGAAAGACAATTTTCAATAAAATTCCAATTGAGACGGTTGTAAGCCTTCTCCAAATCAATTTTAATAGATATAAACATTTTTTTACCATTCATCCTAGACATTGCATGCATCATTTCTTGGGCTACAATAATATTATGGTGAATAGTTCGCCCTGGAATGAAGCTTGATTGGTAAGGAGATATGATATCGTTAAGCAAAGGTTTGATCCTATTAACAATCACCTTTGTGATGATCTTGTATATCACATTACATAAAGCAATCGGACGAAATTGAGAAACTAACTCAGGCCTGTCAACTTTAGGTATCATCACAATAAGAGTATTATTAATTAAAGAGATTAGAGAAGGATTTAACCAAACCTGATTAACATACTGATAAAGAGAATCTGAAATAGTTTCCCAACAATTTTGGAAAAAAAGAGCAGGGAAACCATCTTCACCGGGAGCCTTAAGGGGACCCATGTCAAAGAGGGCTTTCTTGCACTCAGCCATCAGAATCGGAGAGTTCAAAGAATCATGATGACCTTCAATATTCATCGGATAGGTGGCCCACGAAATGACATCTTCACGAACATGCTCCTCTTCATGATATAAATTAATATAAAAATTTCTTACCATGTCTTTGAGTCTGTCAGAATCATCAACCCACTTGAAGCGGCTGGAAAAATGCGCGGGCGGTAATACGCTCGCTTAGACAGTAAAGTCGCCACCGAACTTTATTTATTCCCGTAGGAAAGGGAAAATATCGATAAAACCTTGGAAGAAATGGGAAGATGGTCGTCGCAACCATTTCCAAGTTCGGGAGTCGATTATGCGAGAGGAAGGTATTAGCACCCCTCACATCCGTTGTATTCAACGGGAACCTTCTCGTTAATTTTAGAGCTAAAAAGAGTGTTTTAATTTATTTGCTTGCTTTTTATTAATCATCGGAGTTATTTACAAGAGGGGGAAAAAGTTAGTTTTTTATTAGTGGGCTCGACAAGATGTTGAATCCTGCTCCTACGTATTCCCTGGTGCGATGGGAAACTCAAAGCCCCGTAGTTCTGGGTAGAAAATGTTTGTGTGTTGGTTGATTTTATTTGTGAAAATTTACTTGTCGCGCTTTAGCGAAAAAAGTTTGTTTGATTGAAAAAAAGACGAACTCGCGCTTGAATGATGGTACCCATTTTTGAGAAAAATAATAACAATTAAAAGTGCGCGTATGAGCGCGAAAAGTGAGCAAAGTTTGATGAGTTGAGATTGATTTTAAGTTAAGGAAGACAAACAACCGGTAGGCAAGGCGCATGGCCAGCGTTCGGTCATTTGAGGTATGAGCGGATGTACATCCGCCGGTCCCTTTTTAATCCAAATTATTTAATTATAAAAATCTGATTGGAACTCTATGAAACAAACTGAACTAAATTATTTTGCATCGTGAATTCGATATCAATTTTCTTTTAATATACCCCTCTTAAAATACTAAAACATCACCGATTCATATGTATACCACTATCACTATGTACAACATATATAGATCATGTCAAAGAGAACAATTCATAAACTATGGTTACAACATATATATCGTACACATATGATTAAGTTTCAAAGCATCCACTCACATGCATCATATCATATAACTAATTAATAACGAAATTGATCAAAACACATTATCAAAATATATATAAACACATTATCAAAACACACAGAATCATAGATAACATAGAACACGCAAAAGAAAAGGAAGGCTATACTCAATATCACTAAAAGCAGTTCTTAATATGAGATTGTTAAGCGCTCTTACTTGGTTTTGCAGTGAACTTCCTAAATTTGATAGTTTGCTCCTCTTCTCCTAAGCCTATCAGTTTCCCTTCTTTCAATTTGCAGGTTCCTATTTTTTGTATTGTGGCTACTGATTTTGAATCAAAGTGGAAACAGCGTGCAGTGAAAAACGCAGCACTGCTGCCGTTCTTGTACTGTGGTTTTTTGGTTTGGTCTCCTCTAATTTTCTGCCTCAAATCTTTTGTGTTTTTTTTTGTTCTCTTTTTTTTGTGATGGTTTGATTTATAGTGATGATTATGATTGATGAATGTTGGTATGGAAGAATGTGGCGCAGCAACAAACTGCTACTGCGTTTTCTTTCTCTGTTGATTTTTTGTTCTCAGTTTTTGGTTCTCCCCCTCTTGTTTTTGCGTGTCCCCTCATTTATATAACATCAAGATTGAGTTTAGAAATCTGATTGTTTTTTTAATTCTGGAATGAAATTATGACTTGAATGTGAATCATGAAGGAATGAAAATTTTCCTTTTTGGTTTGATTTGTTCTCATCTTCAACTAATGTGATTCAATGTTTTCCTTTTTGGTTTGATTTGTTCTCATCTTCAACTAATGTGATTCAATGTTGTTTATGAGTGAAATTTGAATTTTCCTTTCTTGATGGATTAATACGCGTACTCAGCTGTTGTCATCCTTATGTTTTGATTTTTTTTTTAATAATGATAGTAACAAAAGAAAATAAATATTAAACTTTTTTTTTGGATTTTTTCAAGAAAATTATCAAAAAAACTTTAAACAAAAATGAAATATTTATAAAAAAGACATTAGTGGAACTCGAACACGCAACCTCATGCTTGAAACTCTTTGAACACTCTTTTCACTACCAAATCAGCTAATTCACATATTTTAAAAAAAATTGCGACACAAAACCTTATATGACAAAAAGAGTGGGCAAAATTTAGGGTACTACAGCTGCCCCTATTTAATTATTTTTCACTCGAAGTCATGGCTGACGACAGTCTTCATGTACTCATGGTGAAAGATAATTAAATACAAAAGGACCCAAATTTTGTCCATGGAGGTAAGTTGTGTACGAGGATGGTACTCTAGATTACCAGTACATATGGAACTTGTAACACCCTTAATTTTTACCCTTTAATTTTATTTGTAAAATGTATCTTTAATAAAAATGCAGCGGAAACAAACTCATAAACAAAACTAATTTGTCCGAAAGATTCAAATTACTAAGGTAAACACCACGGTTCAATTTAAAAATTCGTAAAGCAATAAATCAACTAAAATAAAATTTAGAGTTCCCCCATAGGACTCCCTAGCAGAGCGACTCAATTATTGAAAACGCAAAAGGAAGACAACTCCTAATGCCATCTCCGGACTCTCAGCTAAGCATCATTGTTTACCTGAAAAACCTACGATTGCACATCGTAGGGGCGAACCAGAAAAGGGGTGAGTAACAACGTCACACAATTAACTGAATTCTATAGTAATATAAGACGTAGCCAAACACATAGTAACAACAAGCAACATATTATCCTTTTGGACGACTGAATACTCACACAACACAACTCTTAGATACCACAACTCAACAAGCTAATACACACGCGCTACCAACGATTCATCAACTTCATTGCTACATCATTACTACACCATTATAAATATATAATTCGATATCATTATGACATCTTTGCTACCTCATGACTACCTCATAATAATAATAATAATATATACGACATCATTTTGATATCTTTACTACCTCATGACTACCTCATAATAATAATAGTAATAATAATAATAATAATAATAATAATAATAATAATAATGATACTTCAACAACATTATAATCATTATAATATTATAATTCAACATCGTTATTAATAATATAGCTCAACACTTATTAATAACCAACTACAACAACATGACTAAAACGACACTGCTACTAATAACGAACAACGATTTAAGACAACACCAACGATAGTCCAATATTAGTCAAACTAATTAGTTTACTCTTTTTAACAGCGACCGACCAATACCCGAAACAGCCCCGACTCAAGTAATTTAATTAAAAACTGATTTGCAATTTTAGTTAGAAAATTAACTCAATTTAATAGACAACAATTATGAAATAATTTCAAATCTAGGTACCAGAGAGAGTGAATCACACTAAAGGTTTCTAAATATTCAAAATACTGTACATAATTTTTTTGGGAAATTTTCACGAAATTATAATATTTTTAATCACATTTTTACTCTAAATAATTAATTAAAAATAGCTACGAGTGTCCAACAATTATCAAAGTGGTACCAAAATTTGCGTAAAATTATTTACTATTTTACTGTAAAAAGAAATAAAACAATTGGAGTCCCCTAAAGGGCTCACGCGCCACCACTCTCCGGGGCTGCGACTGGGCGAAGGGAAGTGACACTGTTCACCTGCTTCTTCACCCGATTTGCTGTAAAACGGGTCGTTCGACCCGGAATCCGACCCGGTTATTTCTCTCTCGTTTCTCAACGATATTCAACGTTCTATATATCGTTTTGATCATCGTTCGATTTTAAAGAGATACCTATAATTATTTTTAAAATTCGGCAATTGAATCGCATGTAAAAAGAGGGTCCAAGCTATCTTTAAAATTGAACAACAACCTCTTATATGGACGTTCAAAGTCCAACCCAAGATTATCCTAGTTACTTCTATAAACTAGTTTAGACACCCAAATCATCATGGGAACAGTGGCTTGTATGTTAGTAACACAAAATCTTAGTTTACTAAAATTGTGGTGTTTAAAGTTTTCTTCCTTTTCTTTTCCTTTCTATAAAAATGACAACACCCTTATTGGCAACTCATTCAAACTTAACAGCACATAGGACGCGATTTTTCAAACACAACACACAAGAGCAACAATATCATATGGTGATTGGAAAGCAACCAATACGCATAGTAGCAACAACAACACAACAACAATAACACTAGCAATTAATAATAAGACGACCGCATTCATAAAACTATAAATCTACAATTCCCTAAGTGAGTTGAACAAACCCCTTACCTGTCTAGTAGTGATCTCCGTGGTTTTTCTCCTCTTTCTTTCTCTCGTGAATCCTCTCTTTTCTTCTCTATTTTATTTTTCTGTTTCGGTAAAATAGTGGGCAATCCTAATTTGTCACTACTTTAGCCTATTTATAAAAAAAAACTAGGTTATTTTATGTCTCCAAGTTATAAGGATTTTGTTTTATTATTTAATATTTATTATTATTTTATTACCTCCCAATGCATGCTACAAGGCCCAATTTCTCTAACTACTTCTAAATCATTTATTTTCCTACTTATGTACTTCAAATTTCCGTCAACTAATTATTTAACATGCTAAAATAATTAGATAATCACGCAAACACATCTAAACCATTAATTCCTAACAAAATAGACAAGGATTAACTAAATTCTAAATAAACGAATAATTCTAAAAGTCGGGGCGTTACAACTCTCCCCCACTTATAGAATTTTCGTCCTCGAAAATTAGTTACCTCATGCATCTGGCTCTGAGCCCCACAAGGCGAACACCTTCCCTTTCACCGGAGTAGCATCTCGTGTCCTCCATGGTTTGTCACACTCAGTACTAATATGGCCTGGCTCTGAACAATTAAAACAAATCACGGGATTTTTACACTCATTTGCAAAATGTCCCGGCTTTCCACATTTATAACATTTCAGATTCTCCGCCTTGCACTCGGCGATCTTGTGTCCTGTCTCGCCACACCTATAGCAACGGCCTCCCCCACTTGTGTCATGCCCATCAGTAGTCTTCTGCTTACCTTCCTGATCTACTTTCGGCTTGTCATATGGTTTGCTGCGATTCTGGCCCGCATTCTTCTTGTCGCTCAAGGCCTTGTAGTGGTTGCTCTTAGCTTTGTTATCTTCTTCATAGATCCGACTCTTATTGACCAAGGTAGCAAACTGACGGAGCTCTTGATATCCAATACCTGCCTTGATCTCTGGTTGCAAGCCATTCTCGAATTTGACGCACTTCGACCTCTCGTTCTCAACATTGTTGTAGTGGGGACAATATCTTATCAGGTCTTCAAATTTGGCAGCATATTCGGCCACCGACATAGTACCTTGGCTCAGCCCCAAGAATTCCATCTCTTTCTTGCTCTGAACATCAGCAGGGAAGTACTTTTCCAAGAAGGCCCCTTTGAACCCGGCCCAAGTGATTAGGATGCCTGCCGCTTGCATTCTCTGTCGCGCGTTGCCCCACCAGCGGTCAGCCTCCCCCTTCAACATATGGGTTGCCAATGTCACCCTCTGTGCGTCTGTCGACGCCATAGCCCTGAATATTCTTTCAATCTCCTGAAGCCAATCCTGTGCACCCTCAGGATCATACATCCCTTTGAACGTGGGAGGGTTATTCTTCAAAAATCTATCCAGCCTCTCTTCCTCCGCATTACCCTGAATATTCCCAAAGGCCTGGGCAATATTGTTCAACGCGTTTGCAATAGCAAGGTCATTACGTCCGGCCATTTCTCCACACAAAACCCTGAAAATCAAAAGTTAGAAATGATACGACTTGGTCCGATTGGACCGACCTGCTCTGATACCAAGTTGTAACACCCTTAATTTTTACCCTTTAATTTTATTTGTAAAATGTATCTTTAATAAAAATGCAGCGGAAACAAACTCATAAACAAAACTAATTTGTCCGAAAGATTCAAATTACTAAGGTAAACACCACGGTTCAATTTAAAAATTCGTAAAGCAATAAATCAACTAAAATAAAATTTAGAGTTCCCCCATAGGACTCCCTAGCAGAGCGACTCAATTATTGAAAACGCAAAAGGAAGACAACTCCTAATGCCATCTCCGGACTCTCAGCTAAGCATCATTGTTTACCTGAAAAACCTACGATTGCACATCGTAGGGGCGAACCAGAAAAGGGGTGAGTAACAACGTCACACAATTAACTGAATTCTATAGTAATATAAGACGTAGCCAAACACATAGTAACAACAAGCAACATATTATCCTTTTGGACGACTGAATACTCACACAACACAACTCTTAGATACCACAACTCAACAAGCTAATACACACGCGCTACCAACGATTCATCAACTTCATTGCTACATCATTACTACACCATTATAAATATATAATTCGATATCATTATGACATCTTTGCTACCTCATGACTACCTCATAATAATAATAATAATATATACGACATCATTTTGATATCTTTACTACCTCATGACTACCTCATAATAATAATAGTAATAATAATAATAATAATAATAATAATAATGATACTTCAACAACATTATAATCATTATAATATTATAATTCAACATCGTTATTAATAATATAGCTCAACACTTATTAATAACCAACTACAACAACATGACTAAAACGACACTACTACTAATAACGAACAACGATTTAAGACAACACCAACGATAGTCCAATATTAGTCAAACTAATTAGTTTACTCTTTTTAACAGCGACCGACCAATACCCGAAACAGCCCCGACTCAAGTAATTTAATTAAAAACTGATTTGCAATTTTAGTTAGAAAATTAACTCAATTTAATAGACAACAATTATGAAATAATTTCAAATCTAGGTACCAGAGAGAGTGAATCACACTAAAGGTTTCTAAATATTCAAAATACTGTACATAATTTTTTTGGGAAATTTTCACGAAATTATAATATTTTTAATCACATTTTTACTCTAAATAATTAATTAAAAATAGCTACGAGTGTCCAACAATTATCAAAGTGGTACCAAAATTTGCGTAAAATTATTTACTATTTTACTGTAAAAAGAAATAAAACAATTGGAGTCCCCTAAAGGGCTCACGCGCCACCACTCTCCGGGGCTGCGACTGGGCGAAGGGAAGTGACACTGTTCACCTGCTTCTTCACCCGATTTGCTGTAAAACGGGTCGTTCGACCCGGAATCCGACCCGGTTATTTCTCTCTCGTTTCTCAACGATATTCAACGTTCTATATATCGTTTTGATCATCGTTCGATTTTAAAGAGATACCTATAATTATTTTTAAAATTCGGCAATTGAATCGCATGTAAAAAGAGGGTCCAAGCTATCTTTAAAATTGAACAACAACCTCTTATATGGACGTTCAAAGTCCAACCCAAGATTATCCTAGTTACTTCTATAAACTAGTTTAGACACCCAAATCATCATGGGAACAGTGGCTTGTATGTTAGTAACACAAAATCTTAGTTTACTAAAATTGTGGTGTTTAAAGTTTTCTTCCTTTTCTTTTCCTTTCTATAAAAATGACAACACCCTTATTGGCAACTCATTCAAACTTAACAGCACATAGGACGCGATTTTTCAAACACAACACACAAGAGCAACAATATCATATGGTGATTGGAAAGCAACCAATACGCATAGTAGCAACAACAACACAACAACAATAACACTAGCAATTAATAATAAGACGACCGCATTCATAAAACTATAAATCTACAATTCCCTAAGTGAGTTGAACAAACCCCTTACCTGTCTAGTAGTGATCTCCGTGGTTTTTCTCCTCTTTCTTTCTCTCGTGAATCCTCTCTTTTCTTCTCTATTTTATTTTTCTGTTTCGGTAAAATAGTGGGCAATCCTAATTTGTCACTACTTTAGCCTATTTATAAAAAAAAACTAGGTTATTTTATGTCTCCAAGTTATAAGGATTTTGTTTTATTATTTAATATTTATTATTATTTTATTACCTCCCAATGCATGCTACAAGGCCCAATTTCTCTAACTACTTCTAAATCATTTATTTTCCTACTTATGTACTTCAAATTTCCGTCAACTAATTATTTAACATGCTAAAATAATTAGATAATCACGCAAACACATCTAAACCATTAATTCCTAACAAAATAGACAAGGATTAACTAAATTCTAAATAAACGAATAATTCTAAAAGTCGGGGCGTTACAGAACTTTTAAAATACCGCCGAAAATGGGACTCTAAATTATTCTTCAATGGAGATGGACCTCTAAATTTCCAGACAAACGGGGATAGGACTCTTATTACCAGAAAGGATGTGACTATAAATTACCTGCAAAGATAGAACTCCAAATTATCTGTCAATTAGATGGGCCTCTGAACTGCCAGCGAGGATGGGACTCCGAAACAAAACCTAATAGTGTGAGACTCTGAAAATATCAAATAGGATGGAACTCCGAAAATATCGAATAAGGATAGGACTCTGAAAATACTAAATAGGGTAAGACTCCGAAAATTTCAAATAAGGATGAGACTCCGAAAAAACCAAATAGTATGGGCCTCCGAAAAAAACCAAATAGGATGAGACTCCGAAAATTTCAAATAAGGATGGGACTCTGAAAAAAGAAAAAAAACAAATAGTGTGGGACTTCGAAAAAACCAAATAGTGTGGGACTCCGATAATATCAAATAGGATGGGACTCCGAAAATTTCAAATATGGATGAGACTCCGAAAAAAACCAAATAGCTAGTGTGGGACTCTGAAAAAAAACCAAATAGTGCAGGCCTCCGAAAATATCAAATAGGATGGGACTCCGAAAATTTCAAATATGGATGGGACTCTGAAAAAAACCAAATAGTGTGGGACTCCGAAAAAACCAAATTGTGTGGGCCTCCGAAAATTTCAAATATGGATGGGACTCCGATAAAAACCAAATTGTGTGGGCCTCCGAAAATTTCAAATATGGATGGGACTCCGAAAAAACCAAATAGTGTGGGCCTCCGAAAAAACTAAATAGTGTGGGCCTCCAAAAAAACCAAATAGTGTGGGACTCCGAAAATTTCAAATATGGATGGGACTCTGGAAAAACTGAATAAGGATGGAACTCTGAAAATGCTAAATAGGGTAGAACTCTAAAATTTGACATAGGGTAGGATTCCGCAACTCTCGAATTGGGTAGGACTCTGGAAACGCCAAATTAGGATGGAACTCTTAAACATCAAATTGGGTAGGACTCTGGTTTGCCATATATGATCGAACTTTTGATTTGCTGTATAAGATCAAACTTGATTTGTTTGCCGCATAAGATCGGACTTTTGGTTTTGGAAAATGCCAATGAAGACTGGACTTTTGATCACCAACGAAGATTGGTTCTTGACGAAGATTAGTTCTGGAAAATGCCAGCGAAGATTGGACTTTGATTACCAATGAAGATTGGTTTTAAGAATTGCCAACAAAGACTGGGCTTTGGATTACCAACTAAGATTGGTTTTAGGATTTGCCAGCGAAGACTGGACTTTGGATTACCAATGAAGATTGGTTTTGGAAAATGCCAGCGAAGACTGGATTTTGATTACCAACGAAGATTGGTTTTAAGAATTGCCAGCGAAGACTGGGCTTTGGATTACCAACGAAGATTGGTAGCCAATGAAGATTGAGCTTTAGTTTGCCAACAAAGATTGAAACTTGATAAGACTTGGAAGATGGGCCCCTGGAATTTCCATACGCGTATGAGCCGGGCAAAGGTTGACTATCGTCAGTGTATGAACCGAACAAGGATATATTGTCGTAGGGGTATGAACCAGACAATGGTAAATTTTCATGCTCACCGGTGTATGAACCAAACAAGGGTATGATGTCATCGGTGTATGAACCGGATAAGGATTGATTGTTGTCAGTGTATGAACCAGACAGGGGTAGCTTTCATTGGTGTAAGAACCGAACAAGGGTATAATGTCATTGGTGTATGAACGAGACTAGGATTGATTGATTGTTTGTTTACTAGGGAAACTAATTGTAACACCCCGTTTTTCAAAGCATAAAAAGGGGTATTATTTTTTATTTTTTAAAACAACACGCTTAAATAAAATGGCGCGCGTGAACGCCCGCAGCTATCTCGGCAATTCGTCATTCAATAGAAAATAAATATAACATCAACACATTATATTACAGGGCTTCCTCGAAGCAAAGTGTGTACCTGAATAATTTACATACGGCGGATACATTAAGTTCATCAACCAAAAGATACGAGTTATGAACCGAATATATCACAAGGCCAAAAGGCACTAAACATGTCTGAGTATAAATGTATAAGACATACAGTCATCCAAAATACAAACTAGGCCCTAAGCCTAACCAAAATGTAGCCTAACAAGTGCTAACATCTACTCTCCGGCATAATCCACAAAGTCCTCGCCGTCCACACGACCCACAGTCTCAGAAGGAAAATCATCGCCTAGGGGGTAACCCGTTCACCACAATCGACAGACAAAGCAAGGGTCACCAACTGGAAACACATATACAAATACCAAACAAACAAATACTAACGGAGAAAGCTCTTTAAACACATAGACATTCCCACCAACGGGCTCATATAAACCAAAGCATAAAAGCCTAATGCAAACCTCTAATGCAATGAATGCGACAACCCCCACTGGTCTCGCTAACCTCTAACACAACAAATGCGACGACCGCCACTGGTCTCACACACCCAAACACTCGTACAAAAATTAATACAATCCATAAGGATTAAGGTGGATCCACTCCCGCAATCACACCCCATGGTCCACTCCCGCAACCATGTTCCTACTAAAAAGTTAATCAATAAAATCTCGAAGGATTTAAGGTGGATCCACTCCCGCAATCACACCCCATGGTCCACTCCCGCAACCACGTACTGAGGATCAATAAAACCACGAAGGGTTAAGGTGGATTCACTCCCGCAATCGCACCTCATGGTCCACTCCCGCAACCAAGTATTGAACTCAATAAAACCCCGCAAAAATTAAGGTGGATCCACTCCCGCAATCACACCTCGTGGCCCACCCCCGCAACCACGTATTGAACTCAACAAGAATCCCGTAGGATTAAGGTGGATCCACTCCCGCAATCACACCTCGTAAAATCCCTCAAACATTTGGGTGGATCCGCTCCCGCAATCACAACCCGGGGTCCACTCCCGCAACCACCTCTTACCATGGACGCATGAGCATACGATACCCTTATCTATACCAATGCAACAACAATACATATATTATCACAATCATATGTAATCTCCCAACAAGCATGTCAACACATATATTTCATCAAATACTATGTCAGACAAGTAACCTCATGTATTCATCACGAACTCATATCGAGAATACATAATACAAACATGCCAAGCACTCACAAATAGTGCACAAACAAACACACAAAGCATTCACAACAACAAGCATACAACTACGCTATCGACGGAATTTAATACGGAAGTAAGAAGGTGCCCTTACCTTGGCAAGCTCCAATTTCAAACAACTTCGAACAATTCTACACTTTCGCGCGCCCTAAAATAAGCAGCGTACAATCCATAAGTTTCTCCCAAAATATCTCAACGAAACTAAACCTATCAACAAAGGTCTAGAGGTGTCTAAGGCACTTCCTAACACTCTCGGATTGTGTTTTCGAGTCCTCCCCATAGTGATTAAAAATTCCCGAAGTTAAATACACTATTTTTCACAAAACAAACACATTTTCGACAAAATAGTTTTCAAACTAAAATGACCATAACTAATTCAACTCTTGTCCGATCGAGACGAACCATACGCCAAATTCATCGTCTCGAAAAGACGGATCGAATGGTTAAGTTTTGAGGGAACTGAAACAATTTTAAATGGACGAAAATGCCCCTGCACAGTTCGTCCAGAATTGAGAAATCAAGGCATTCTCCCACAAATTTTCATTTTCAAAGCATACCATTGCTCTCTATGGTTTTAAACTTCAAAGGACACTTTCATACACTACCAAAACACTTGAAAACAACCTAAAAATTTTACGAAAATATCTCGACAAAATAATCGAGTTTTTCTTGCGTCGCAAGTTTCAAGTTTTTCTTTCCAAATACAATCCTATAATCAAACTTTGACCCACCTATGATCATTTCATCAAAGCATGCTCATTTTTCACAAAATTGTGGACTTAGAAAAATTTCACAATTTTCCCCCCCCACACAAGCTCTAGGTTCTGCCCTTGAAAAACAAAGTGGCCCTTCCGCTCAAAATTTTTCGCTTCCGAGGGCATGGTAATATCCCATAATACCCCCGAGTTACTAATCCAAGCCCCAAAAAATTTTCCGGGCAAAGCCTCAAATTTCGAAAATTCAATTTTAGGTTCTTTAACACACATACAACACTAAAACCATTTTTTTCCCAAAAATTTTTGCATGGTAATTCGCCCTAGGCCACTATTGTGCCTCCCTCAAAGCCCTGACAAATTTTGAAACCTCTCCCACACTTTTCCGAAATTTCTCATGACCAAAAGTTTTGAAAATAAGGACCACACTCAAAATTTTCCAATGCAAAGTCCTAGCTAGCATCTATTAGTTCACATGGCCATGGAATTGATCAACCAAACCACTTTGAGCATCAAAACAAAAGTTTCTAAAAATATGTTCATAAAATCCTCAAGAACACACTCAAAATTATTTTTCCTTGTTTCACAAAATTAAAGCCATAATCTAACATCCATTTCTCTACTAAGCTCATAAACAACACCAAAAATAAAAGCACAACACAAATTTTTAAAGTTATGAGCAATTCAAATCAATTTTTCAAACCCTAACAAAAGATTTCATGAAAGTTTTAATCACCATGGAAATCAACATGTGCCAAGCTTAAACAAGCTTATAAACTACTCCTAAACACTTCCCTAGAACCACAAACAACCAAAACTAATTTCTAGAAAACTAATTCTCAAGAACATAACCCAAAAATTCCTAGAATCATGAGTTTTAACCAAGCAAAAGAAAGGAGAAGACTAGTTACCTTAAGTGAAGTGATTCCCTTAGCAAGTCTAGGTTCCAAAGAGCTTGAAAAGGAAGGATTTGATGATGAAATGAAAATTTGGTGAAGATATGAAAATGGGGGATGGCTTCACGGTTTGGAGAGGAAGAGAAATGGAAAAATTCAGATTTTTCTAAGTCCCCAAAGAAGCTAAACCTCCTTACTATACATTGGTCTTGGTCATTCCTAGCCATTGGATCAAAAGTGCAACTAAAGCCATGAAAAACCCTCACCATTGGATCAAGCAAATCCCATCCACTTTAGATATTCTCATATGGTTCTAAAAGTCTTCGCCTCACAGACGAGTCACGCTTCGGTTACGGACCAAACTTGCACAGACAGAAAATCTAAAACCTAAAAGTCCTCCGTAAACGATTTCCAAAACTTATCGCCGAATCTTTTTCCGCGACTGTAATTTTCTTCCCTAACTCTTAAAAATATTCCCAGGTCATATCCTAACTCGCGCAGATATATAAATCCTCCATCTAAAATTTTACTGAATTCTGAAACCGTAAAATTTTACGTCAGCGGGTAAAATTTCTACTCGTTTTTCCAAAAGCGAGAATAATCCAAAACTCGTCATTCTGAATTTGCATAAACCTTCTCATACATAAAAGAGGATTACAACCCAAAAGTCTGTGCCTTTCCAGCGCACGAGCACAAAACAGACTCCATCTCAGCAAAAATCCTATTATTGCGACGATACTCACAAAAACACTTAACCAAAAACCCTAAATTCCTTAGCCATTACTTATTTTCTTCACGCAAAAGGTACTGTGGAATTACGGGTCTTACACTAATGAGTCACCTTAGGACAAGAACCCCTCTTGATGGTAGCAATGGACTTTTGACAAAGAACTAACTGGACTCCCTTGAGTGGTCACAAAATGCTTGTTTATGCCATATGTGCATGATTTTTGGATGCAAGGTATTTTGTTGATGCACTTTTGATGCATGATATGAATGTATGTTATGTGAAATGCGTGATCGATGCATGAAATGCCGACAAAGACCAGGCTTTAGGGATGCCAATTGTTGTTGGGCTTAGTTGATGTTTATGGATATTTGGCTTTGATTTGTCAACGAAGATTGAACTTTTGATTTGCCAATGAAGATTGGGCTTCTGGTTTGCCAATGAAGATTGGGCTTCTAGGTGAAAGTGGTTTCACTTTATTGGAAAATTTGGAAGTCTTGAAATGCAAGTATGATGCTAGATGTGTGAATGACATGTTAAGATATGCCCTAATGGATGCAGTTTGATGCATTGTTTTATGCTAGAGAAATTTAAGCATGATTGATGCAAGACTCATAAAAAATAATGGATGCAGTATGATGCATGATTTGATTCTAGAGTAATGCAAGTATGAATGATGTAAGATGCATGGTTATGGTTTGAATGTTTTAAAAAGTTTCCCCATGGTGGGGAATGAATGGGTTGAGAAGGTTTTTTCTTTTTTCTTTGCTAGCATGATTCTCCGACACTCATGTTGAACTCAATAATTATTGATGCACGACCAAGTTTAGTTGAGCAGCTTGAAAGTATGGAGAGGAATTTCCCCTGTTGTAGCTCATTTTGCCCTTTTTGTTTTTCTCTTTATATATTTTTTTGAAAACATCCCTAACTTTTGCCTGGACCGCTCTTTCGAGTTTTCAGTCCACCGGGAGAATATTTCCTTTTTTGGTGCCCCTAATTTTTGCCTGGACCGCCTTTTCAGGTTTTCGATCCACCGGGACGCTCTCTATTGCCTAAGTCGCCCTTTTGAGTTTTCGACTTAGCGAGCATTTTTTTTTACATCTCTTTTCTTTGGGCCTTGTATTTTGGCTGCATCAAACTGTGAGCGAAGACTCTTCTTCATCCCTGGGGTGATAAACACATGTTGCCCTGGTATTTGAATCCTTGAACGGCATGCCCCAGATTAAATCATTGACCCAGACTGCCCCCAATACTTGATGTTGAAAAATGTGCCCTTGATTGATTAGACCTTTGAAGGTTTGATCCATCCTTAGAAACATTTTGGCCTCAATCAACAAGATTTTCGGATAATCTGCCCCTTGATTATAAGGATGTACTCTTGATTAGCAAGACCCCTAGGTGATTTGCCCCTTGTTAGGTGATTTTCCCCTTTTAATCAGACCCTTGTTGAAATTTCCTCAATGCTAAGTATTGATTTGTGAGTGAAATTGTTTCTTTTGAGAAGTAATTTTAATGCAACTCACATGCAAGTTTTTTGAAATCGGATAATGTTACAAGGAACATGATAGAAAGAAAATGATTAGCAATGATTCACAAAAATGAGGAGTCTGTTTAACAACAATTTTGCTGAGTATATGCTTTCATAGTTAACCTAGCTTCAATTAGCTCTTTTGAGGGTTATAACGTGGCCTGGTTCACGGTTTTTGAAAAAAGGATTATAAGGCTCAAAATTTTATTTTATCCCGCCCGTTCTCCTTTGATGTCCTCCATTCCTAAATTCAATTAACTCAATGGATGCAATCAGTTGGCAAGAGAATTTTGGTAGCTATGATGACCGAGGTAGATACAATGATCGAAGCACGGATGAAGTTTTTGAGGTGACAATCACTTTTTTTTCACAAGCTTGTTCCATTGTTTTTTTTTAATCCCTTACTTTTGCATGGACCATTTCTTTTGAATATGTGGTCCATCAGGATGCCCTAACTTTTGCCTAAGTCTCTTTTCAATTTTTCTTCATTCATTCATATTTACTTAGCGGGCTTTTTTTTTTGGAACAGCTCTTGTGAGATTTTACTTTTGATTTGAGAAGGTTGTGACTACCACTTCAACTGTTTGTTTATACTCTCATTGTTTCCTCTATGTGCACGAGGAAAATGACCTGCTTAAACCTCTTATTGGAGTGATTAGATGTACTAAGTCTCTTGCATTATGATGCATCATCAAATTAATTGAAAGACTACCCTGCCCCTGGTTTAGATTAGTGGGTTTTTAGAAAAATAGAAAGAACACCGACTTCGGGCTCAAAGGGGTTGTCTACGGATTATCTCCTTATATCTCCAGTGTTTGGGGAGGCGAAACAATGCCTTACATCATCAGTTCGGTCTTACTAATAAAAGCATATATCAACAAATTCAGTTATTTTATTTCGTCATCCTCATCCCAAGTTTGTTAACATGCGAGAAGTGAAATGGAAAAGCGAGTGATAACATAAGAAGAGAATGAATATGAAAAGATGGATTCCAAAAACATGCATGCAAATTTTATTAAGAACACAATTCAAGAGTACATCATTAAGAAACAAATAAATACTTAGCAAGAAAGGAAGTACAACTAGAAATGAAAAGTCTATTGACTCTTTGGGTGGGCGAGCCTCCTTGTTGATCCACTGGCTTTAACGATGCCTTTTGACGTTCATGGACTTGTCAGGGTGAGGGGTGTAACGACCCAAATTTATTATTCACTATTTAAGTGTTTAATTATTTGGTGATGTGGTTTTAAGTAAGATAGTAACTTTAAGTTATTTATCGAGAGTTTTAGTTAACGCGCGAGTTAGTGAGAGTTAACGCGAGTTGGGCCAAGTTAGTGGGCTTGAGGCCCAATGGGCCTTGTCTCATGAGTGGGGGGCGCTACTTATAGCCCATTAGAGAGAGAAAGTTTCATTTTTCTTGTTCTTGGGAGAAGTAGAGAGAAGGGAGAGCAAGAGGAGAGCTAGAGCAAGAGCTTGGAGGAGGGATTCGAGGAGCAATCTTCGTGAGTTCGTCGATCCAAGGTAAGAGAGTAGATTTCATAATCGTGGGTGACCCGAGGAAGGGGAGAATGTCAATTTCTCCTCACCCGAACTTCCTCCACCCCATTTTCGTTTTAGCTTGGAATGGATTTTCTTGATGGAAATCGTTCCTAAGGTTCTCATCATGCTTAACATGCTTTTAATATGATTAATTGATGGATTTAATGGTTAAAAAACGAGTTTATGAAAGATTAAACTCAAGAACTTTGTGTTCTTGAGAGTTTTGATGAAAAACTGTTCAATCTTTACTTTTTCGATGTTTATGATGTAGATCTGAGAAATGAACTGTCCTTTTGTGTTTATCCATGTTTGTTATGCTTGAATACAAATTCGTTTTGGATTTATAACATGAAAAATGGGATTTTTGGGTGATTTGGTGTAGAAAACGCAAGCAGTTTCGCCCCAGGCGCCAGAATTTCGCCTGAAATGGCAGAACAGAGAGCAAACCAGTTTCTTCAGCAATTTTTCCGCCCCAGGAGAAAATATTTCGCCCCAGGCGAAAAATACTTCAGATTTCACTAATTTTCATCTGCTATCTTCCTTTGCATGTAGTTTCAAATCAGTGTCTTATTCTTCATGATAATGGTATTCTTACATGATTGTTGATGCTTATAATGCTCATTGCTAATCGTTAATTGAATGTTAATCATGTATGAAGTATAAATGAAGAATATTAAGGTTTTGTTAAATCTTAATGATGAAGTATGTTGGATAGTGTTCCACAGAGTAAATGAAGAGCCTTATGCTATATAACTGTGAGTGAATTCATGAAAAACATATACATGCATTCATGAATTAAATAGGATATTGGATATTCCAATAAAGAAGTATATCGGATTATATTTATCTGATAAAGAAGGATATTAGAGGTGAGATACTCTAATAAAGAAGATGGTACCATATGCATTAGATATGTCTAGGGTGACATTGCATGAAGTTGACGCATTAGAATGCATTAGGTTATGTGTACATTTATGTGGTAAGTGATATGTGACACATACTTGACTAATTGTGATAAGTGATAATTGATTGTGTGGGTATTCGATTATATGTGTTTATGTACTTATAATTGAATGGTAGATTGTTGATGAATATGTATGAATGTATGATATATGCATGATTATTGAAGAAGTGTTTAAGTACCCTTTTACTTGCACTTATATTTTTGATTATGTGATCTAATTCTCTTTTATGTGTTATGTGCTGGACCGTTGGGGGTCCAGATTGACAGGTTTTTGTGGTATTCGATGTCGAGTCGTCGGTGAAGCTCCGCTCTGATTGTGACACGGGAAAAAGGGGTTTTATATGTATATAGAGTCTCCTTATCTAGGTTGTTTTGTATAGCTAATAAATACATTAGTTGATTTAAGATTTGTATAAACAAGTATTTTTACTAATTAACCACATTAGTATTATTTTGGTAGAGGAGTGTAATACTCGAACCGATATTCAATAAATAAACTTTGATTTTCCGTTGCGTATTTTGAAAAAGATTTATAATGGTAGAATTATGTTAAATAATGGGTTTGGGTGTTACAATTGGTATCAGAGCCCCGTTGTCTTCGGACTGTGTGGGTTATGTGTCGATCAGAGCAGGTCTGTGCAGTCAGACCAAGTGAGTATTGTGTGTCAGTCGTGTTTGTCTAACGATTTTGTGTTGTTTGTTTTGTAAAATCACTTTTATTGTTCATTTAGGAACTATGAGTGGTGTGAATTGGATTAATTGATCCATTCTTTTGTTGAGTAATTGTATGAGTGCTATGCTTCTATGTTTATAATAGTTGTATATGCTTAGAGTTTAACCTTTGTGTAGTTTAAACTTGGTTGATTGATGCTTATTTGCTAATTGTTGATGATCCGGCTTGATATAAAACTGCATGTGATGATCCGGCATGATATAAAACTGCATGTGACGATCCGGCATGATATAAAACTGCATGTGGTGACGATTTGAAATAATTTTAAAAAACTAATATTATTTCTTGAAGATTTTGGTGAAAATATAGAATTATTTTCTTTTGGGTAAGTGAAAATTAAATTTTCAAAATAGTGAGAAGAATAGGATGTTAGTGTATTCTTGTAAGACCCGTAATTCCACAGTACTTTTGTGTGAGGGAATAAATAATGGCTAAGAGGTTTTAGGGTTTTTGGTTAAGTATTTTAGTGAGTATCGTCGCAAAAATGGGATTTTTGCTGAAATGGAGTCTGTTTTGTGCTCGTGCGCTGGAAAGGCACAGACTTTTGGGCTGTAATCCTCTTTTATGAATGAGAAGGTTTTTGTAAATTCAGAATGACGAGTTTTAGATTTTTCTCGCTTTTGGACAAACGAGTGAGGATTTTACCCGCTGTTGTAAAATTTTACGGTTTCGAAATTCAGTAAAATTTTAGATGGAAGTTTTATATATCTGCGCGAGTTAGGATATGTCCCGAGAATAATTTTCAAGAGTGTGGAAGAAAATTACAGTCGCGGAAAAAGATTCGGCGATAAGTTTTGGAAATATTTTAAGACGGACTTTCGTTCCGTAAGTTTTCTGTTTTTATGAGTTTTGTTCGTCGCGGCGCGCGAGAGCTGTGGGGCGTGAAAAGGAAATATCTAGATATTTATGAAAGTGGAATGAATGGCTAGGATTTGATCTAGAGACTTTGCTTTTGATCCAATGGTCAAGAGTTAGCAAGACCAAAGTCATAGGGGACTTTTGTGGCACTTGTGCACTTAAGAAAAATTCACAAAACACTCCTTCCTCTCTCTCTCACTCGGCTGCTCTCTCTCACTCACACTATCTCCATTGAAAAACTCATTTCATCATCATTCTTGCTTGGATTTTGCTTGTTGGATCATAGGAACTTGCTAGGAAATCACTTCACTTAAGGTAACTAACCTCCTCCTTTCTTTTGTTGGTATAAACACATAGATTTTAGGATTTGTCATGAATATGTTCTTGAGGAAAAATTCTAGAAATCTAGCTTTGGTTAGTTTGGTTCCATGGAAGTGTTTAAGAGTGGTAGACTAGCTTGTTTAAGCTTAGCTTGTGTTGATTTCCATAGTGATTAAAGTTTTCACAAAATTTTTGGTTAGGTTTTGAAAAAAAGTGATTTGAAATGATCATAATCTTGAGTAATTGTTTTGTGAATTTATTTTTGATGTTAGTTATGAGCTTTGTGGCAAAATGGATGTTAGAATTTGGAATTTGTTTTGTGAAACAAGAAAAATTTATTTTGTCTGTGTTCTTGAGGGTTTTGATGAACAAAATTTTGGAAACTTTTGTTGAGTCTCAAAATGGTTTGATTGATCAATTCCATAGGCTTGTGAACTATTAGAGGCTTGCTAGTTATTAGCATTGGAAAAATTTTGGGTGTGGTTCACATTTTCAAAACTTTTGGTCATGAGAAATTTCGGAAAAGTGTGGTAGAGGTTTCAAAATTGGTTAGGGCTTTGAGGGAGGCACAATGGTGGCCTAGGGCGAATTACCATGCAAAAATTTTTGGGAAAAAAATGGTTTTAGTGTTGTATGTGTGTTAAAGAACCTAAAATTGAATTTTCGAAATTTGAGGCTTTGCCCGGAAAATTTTTTGGGGCTTGGATTAGTAACTCGGGGGTATTATGGGATATTACCATGCCCTCGGAAGCGAAAAATTTTGAGCGGAAGTGCCACTTCCATTTTGGATGGCCGAACCTAGCTTGTGTGGGGGGGGAAATTTGTGAAAATTTTTCTAAGTCCACAATTTTGTGAAAAATGAGCATGCTTTGATAAAATGATCATAGGTGGGTCAAAGTTTGATTATAGGATTGTATTTGGAAAGAAAAACTTGAAACTTGCGACGCAAGAAAAACTCGATTATTTTGTCGAGATATTTTTGAAAAGTTTTTAGGTTGTTTTCAAGTGCTTTGGTGTTGTGTAAGTGTGTTCTTTGAAGTTTAAAACAATAGAGGTCAATAGTATGCTTTGAAAACAAAAATGTGTTTTGTTTTGTGAAAAATAGTGTATTTAACTTCGGGAATTTTTAATCACTATGGGGAGAACTCGAAATCATTATCCGAGGGTGTTAGGAAGTGCCTTAGACACCTCTAGACCGTTGTTGATAGGTTTAGTTTCGTTAAGATATTTTGGGAGAAACTTATTCATTGTCCGCTCGTTATTTTTAGGAAACGCGAAACGGTAGATAGTGTGAAACGTTGTGGTTTTTGGTTGGAAGCATTGCCGAGGTAAGGGCACCTTTCTATTTATGCCTTACTTCCGTCGATAACATGAGTGTATGTTTGTTGTTTGTGCACTAATTGGTGAGTGCTTGGTATGTTTTGTGTTATGTATTCTCGATATGAGATCGTGGTGAATACATGTTTGATTGTCTTACATATGTTTGGTGTAATATATGTGTTGACATGTTGTTGAGATTACATTTAATGAGAATATGTAAGTTGTTTGCATTAGTATATGTAGAGAAGGCGTATGCTCATGCACTCATTGTGGGTATTTGATCTGAGTGATTGTACCTGGTGATACTCCCGCCTTTAAGTGAGCCGGTATTTGATCTGAGTGATTGTACCCGCCGTTAATGGAGCCGGTATTTGATCTGAGTGATTGTACTCGGGGTATTCCACCAATTGAGTCGGTGTTTGATGTGAGTGATTGCACCCGGTGTTATTCCACCGTTGAAATTTCCGGAAATCATGCATGTGACGATCCTGTGACGGGGTGTCACACTCATTCATTAGAGGTTTTGCATTAGGTTATGTGTGCACTTTATTTATTCTTCTTGGAGTTGAGTATATGTTAAATGATTACTCGCTTTCCGTTTTTGGTACTTGGTATATTTGGTGTTTATACTTGTTTCTAGTTGGTGACCCTTGCTTTGTTTGTCGATACGTGAACGGGTTATCCCGCACCTTAGATGACGGAGAGCCAAGCGAGACTGTGGGTCGTGTGGATGGCGAGGACTTCGTAGATTATGCCGGAGAGTAGATGTTAGCACTTGTTAGGCTACATTTTGGTTAGGCTTAGGGCCTAGTTTGTATTTTGGATGACTGTATGTCTTATACATTTATACTCAGACATGTTTAGTGCCTTTTGGCCTTGTGATATATTCGGTTCATAACTCGTGTCTTTTGGTTGATGAACTTAATGTATCCGCCGTATGTAAATTATTCAGGTACACACTTGCTTCGAGGAAGCCCTGTAATATAATGTGTTGATGTTATATTTATTTTCTATTGAATGACGAATTGCCGAGATAGCTGCGGGCGTTCACGCGCGCCATTTTATTTAAGCGTGTTGATTATTTAAAAAAAAAAAATAATACCCCTTTTTATGCTTTGAAAAACGGGGTGTTACATTTTGGTATCAGAGCTCGGCAGTAGATCTTCAAAGGGAAAGTGTGTACATGGGTTAACAGTCTGAGGTCAGTCAGTTTTGAGTTCGATTCGCGTCAGTTTAGCGAATCATTAGTGGGTAGCAGTGTGTCTTGTTTGCTAGTATTGGCGCATTAACTCGTTTCGTTAATGTGTGTCTTCAACCAATCCGTGATTCAACTACTTTTGGCGCTTATCAAGTTGGATGTGGAATATTCCGTGGAATTGGAAAAGGGATTTATGAGGCCAAGTGTGTCTCCGTGGGGAGCATCAGTCCTAATGGTGAAAAAGGAAAGATGGTGGAACAAATCAAAACTACCAGGGATTCTTGGAAGTAGCATTGGATGTGGTCACTCGAAGATGTTGAGTGTGGACGAGTGGACGTCGTTCTTGTAAAGGATTGCAAGTACGGAATTATTTAGGGGGACCTTTTAAGAAAATATTGGATGTCTTCTACGATGAGTTCGGGACGAGACTTGATGAAGTCGTTTAGTTGTCAAGGAGGTGCGACCGTTGTGGAATGTTGGAGCAGACAACGAGGTCAATTGGAATTAATTTCGATGATTGGATAATCCTCGGGGCGAGTCATGTTGGAATTAATGGGTGTGGCGCATCAAGAGTGAGTGAACCTAGTGTGGTTAGGCGACGATTATATGAAGGGTGAGTACCTTAAGGGGTAAGTTGAGTGTTTAAGATATGTTAGGATTTTGAAATGTGAGTATTAAGGGTAAAATCTCGTGATAATTGAAGGTAGGAGGCCAAGTATCACGTTGGTAAGTGACAATCTATACGTAGTTCAGGAGATAGTAAGTATAGATGTCGAGGTGAGACAAGAATATAGTTGATTAATTGTTGGAACAAGGGTGAATTTGGAGGGATTGCTAGGTAAAGAACGAGTAGTCCAACCTTGAAAAGTAAGTTTTATGTCGATGTTAAGAGATACAAGAGGTATATAGTATGGAAATGCCTATAGAATTGTAGATGTGTAAGTTAGAATTGTTAGTTTTGGGGGGTAAAATGTAAGAGAAATTAAATTTCTCAAGTAGTTTGACGGGATTAGACCATAAGTGAGTAGAGGGCCGGTATGAAGTGGACAAGTTTTAAATAATTCAAGTTATGGACGAGAATTTTAGAAAATTTTCTAAGAAATGTCTTGTTGTGGGTAGAAAAGGGGTTCATTAGTGAGAGTACTAAGACAAAGAGAGTGATAGTTGGAATGACTTTTTGTTGAAGGTTAAGATGTAACGGAGGAATTTAGATAGTATGACTAGTGTTTAAGTTCTTGAGGGTTATAATCGAAGAGATTGATTTAGGAATCAAACATTATAAGGAAGTCATGTAGTGTATGGTTTTTGCTTGGTGGGTAGTCTCAAAAAGACGAGCATTAAGATTTGAGATAAGTGTCGGACACTAGATGGATGAGCAAGATAAGTAAATTTGGAAGTTAATCATAATGACGTTCTAAGGATAAGTTTAGAGATAGTATGCATAAAGAGCTAATTACTAGGAGCATGGAGGATTAATTATTTTTGGGGCGTTCGATTTCGAGGAACATGTTGGTTGTACCATAGAAAAGGCTAGAAGCGAGTAAGAATTTTATGATTAAGTAGATGTGTCAGGATGAGTAGCGAGAACGTTTATGTGAAGTTGGTAAAAAGTATTAGAAAAAAATACTATAACTTTAGATCGTTACGACGATTTGGGTTTGGTCGAACGAAAGAAAGTATATTTGTTACGATGTAATTTCATGTAGAACGAGAGAGTTTTGGTTCGGGTACGCCAAATTAAAGATGTTGTTGGATTTAACGAGTTAGTGGGTATAGTGGTTTGGGAACCAACTCTAGGCGGTTGTTGAACTCGGATGTTGCGAATTTCTAGAGAGTCGAGGAGGACTAATTTGGAGTTTTGGTAGAGTTATAACATCGGCGTGGTGGTCGCGATGGAATATTGAGGTTGTGCGCTAGCAAGAAGGTGAAAAGAAATAATTAGAGTTTGTAAGGAAAGGCTGGCAACCTTATTGTTTAATTTGTCAGAGTCAAAAGGAATAGTAAGAAGGATTGCATTGACGTATCTCGTAAGAAGTTAAGGTTGAGTTAAGAATCACACGAGGAGTGTATGCCAATGAAAGTGGAACTTGGTATATGTAGATAAAAGCACAAAAGAATAGCGATGGAGAAAAGAGGTTTAAATTGGAAAAGAATGTTACGGTTGGTATCCGAACGACTAAATTATTAAATGGAAAATTGCACATCGGAATTTGGACGTCGAGACAAGTTTAAGTAGTGATGTGACATTAAAGGACAAGTGAATGGAGCGAGGAAGTTAGTCGTTGGGAGAAACTTTTTCATGAGGAGTACTGAAGAAACACATGGAGATGTGGTTCATGCTAATTGAGGATTCACAAATAGGACTACCTCACACATAATTTGGAAAATTATGATTGTGTGTGTATTAAGGATTCGAAATCACCACATGAATGGATGTCATGGCAGTAAAATTGTTGTATGCGAATATGAAAAGGAGGTTAGTAATCGTTCTAATGAATATGGGCGTAGCATGGTGGAAAGTGCACGTTGAGAAAATCAAGGACATCGGATGTTAACGATAAAAGGGAGATGTTGGAACAATTAAAGAGGTCGAGGGTGACAAACTCTTTTGAGGAAAAGAGAATTTAGTGGTAAGAGGAAAGAAACTCAAGGGAGTTTTAAAATGGTTTGGGAATTTAACAAAAGATGGTGCGTGCCAATGGTGGTAGTCAACGAAGAGAAATGTTTTGTGTTGAGGACTGCAAGGGTGAGCTAAGTGTTCAGTTGGAAAAAAAAAAAATTTTTGCAGACGCGTAAGGGGTTGAATTGTGGAAAGCGGAGATTTGTTTAAAAGGAAAAGTTGCTTGAGATTTGGATAAAGAAAATCCAAGAGACATAGACGGTATAGTTCGCAAGTGCCAAGGAAACGTGGGAGTTGTAATCACCAACCGGATGTTGGGATGATATTATTTGTTGGAACAAAATTGATTTGAAAATATTAGCCCCTAAATCTATAAAGGTTTTGATGATAACAAAGTATTAATAAACAATTGGAAGGACTAAAAATTTATTTTAAGTGTGCAGATATAAGCATCAGACAAGCTCTAAGTGAAGCTCAGAGGATGTGAATTCAGAGGTTCATAAGCGCTCAGAAGATGTTGGACTTCAGAAGTTACAATCTTCAGATGATGAAGTCTTCAGAACTTCTTAAGTGACTAAAGCTTCATCAACCTCTGAAGATCTTTTTGAAAGCTATAAAGATTCCCTTTGCAAGTCAACTCTTCTACCAATGAAGAAAAGGACCTTTCAAGCCTGATCAGTTCAGCTACTCTTGTTTTGTCTGTCCTCTTTTGAGAACGTGGGTCTTCAGACTTGTTAGCTGAATAAGGAAAGTCTTCTCTGCTGTAGTCAAAGTACCTGAAACTCTTTCTTAGTTTTGGATACAACCAAACTGCATCAAGACAGACTGCTTGAAGACAAAAGATTATCAACCCCAACGGTTCTTTTTGCAACGACTCTTTTCTGGTGGTATATATACTAGAAGGATCAGCTGCATTATATACAACATTTTATTAAGGATTGAACGTGCGCTGAACAAACTCTGAACTCTGTGTATACAAGCTCTGAACCTTTTATCAAGTGTTTTTGCACTTTAGTCAAATACTCTGTACTATTTGTATTTGCTCTCTTTAGGTTCATCTAAGAGCATTTGTATATTTTCATATACTTTACTATTACTTGAGGAAACTTAAGCTTGTGTGCTTAAGTGTGAAGTCTTAAGCTTGTGTGCTTGAGCATTGTTGAGAAGTCTCTTGCTTGTGTGCTTGAGCAGGTGTAATCTTGTGTGATTATAGTGAAATCCCTTGGAAGTGCAAGGGGACTGGACTACTCTCGTTTTGTGAGAGGAACCAGTATAAATTGCTTGTGTGATCTCTCTCTCTCTCTCTTATCGTGTTTTTTGTGTTATTTATCCGTTGCCGTTGTAGTTAAGTTAAGAACTTGAAAAAGTTTTAAACTTGACTAAAACACAATTCAACCCCCCCCCCCTTTCTTGTGTTTTCACACCTTCAATTGGTATCAGAGCTCTGGTCTGTTACTTTCACTTAACAGTGAGACAGTAAAGATCTTGTGAGAACACTATGTCTGGAGGAGACAATAGTAGCACTAGAACAACCGGTGAACCCGGTGAGGCCAGTGGAGCTGGTGGTGGTCCTAGAAATGCCTTTGGTTTTGACTACTTGAGTAATGAATCACATGAACATAGTGGCAACAGAAAAGCCCCTATATTCAATGGTGATGCATCATTATTTGAGTGGTGGAAGGAAAGACTGTATAACAATATTACTGCTATTGATCATGAGTTGTGGGATTTGGTTGAGCTGGGAGTAACTTTTGAAAACTTAAATGAACATGGAAGGTTGTCCATTGAGCATAGAAAGTTAGTCACACCAGCTAACTTAAAAACCTACACTAAGCATCATAGAGTAAAGGACATTGTTGTTGGTGCTATTAGACATGAGGATTATGTCAGAATAGAGAACAAGTCTACTGCTAAATCTATCTTTGATTCTATGTGTGCTACCTATGATGGTAATGAAAAGGTTCAAGAGGCTAAAGCTAGTCTCTTGATAAGGCAATATGAACTATTCACTATGCAACAAGATGAAAACATTGAAACTATGTTTACAAGGTTTCAAATCCTTGTATCTGGTCTTAAAGCTCTTAAGAGAAGTTATTCCACCTATGACCATGTTCAGAAGATTCTGAGAAGTCTTCCTATTGCTTGGAGACCCAAGGTCACTGCAATAGAGGAAGCTCAAAATCTCAAGACTCTGAGTCTTGAAGCTCTGATAAGCAATCTCAGAAGCCATGAGATGGTTCTGGATGCTGACTCAGAAACTAAGAAGAAGTCCAAGTCAGTGGCTTTACAGTCAACTAGGACTACTTCTAAGGCTCTTAAGACTCAGCTTCTTGATATTGAAGAAGAATCTTCTGCTGATGGTCAAGAGGATGAGATGAATGAGGATGAGTTTGCTTTATTCACCAAGTTTCAGCAATGGAACAGATTTAACAAAAGAAATTTCAGAGGTAACAGCTCCAGAAATTTTGTCAGCAAAAAGGATGATCAGAAGAACTGCTTCAACTGTAAGAAGCCAGGACACTTTATTGCTGACTGTCCAGAAATGTCTGCTAAAGACAAAAGCAAAAGATACAGCTCAAAGAAGCAACAATTCAAGAGCAAATTGAGAAAGAGTCTGATGGCTACTTTTGAAGAGCTATCATCTGAGGAAGAAGTTGAGGAAGAAGAAGAGGCAAATCTAGCCCTGATGGCTTCAACTGACTCAGATGCAGACTCAGACGATGAATCAGAATCAGAATCAGATTCTGAAGTAACTGATGAGGTATTTTCTGACTGCTCTAAATCTCAACTTATAACTGCACTTAACAAGGTCATTGAGAAACATCTCAGAGTGTTAAGTAAACAAAAAGTTTTACAAGAAAAGCTTAACACTCTGACTGAACAAGCAGAACACTTTCAAGGTCTGTATCAAGAAACTCTTAATAGAGTAAATGACTTTGAAAAGGGTTGTGCTGTTTGTCACAAACCTATTGATGAGCAGGAAATAGCTCTTCAACAGTTTGTGCATCTCAACCTTGGGAAGAGCAAAGCTGCTAATATAATTTATAATGTTTTGAGACATAGAGGAGAAGGACTTGGCTATGAATATGGTAGAACATATTCAAAGCTAAAGACCTTTGCCAAAAAGGTTGGAAAATCTTGGGTTTATTATGTTGTTCCACCAAGTGAAGAGGGAAAGAATCCTGGTATGGTTGAAAATGACAATGATGATCTGAGTGATTTAGAAGCTGACAGCTCAGAGGAACCAAGTCCCTCAGGATCTGGAAAGAAAAGTTCAGAAGATAGAAGTTGTTCAGAACCTGAGAACATTAGTTCAGAAGTTCTGAAAGCTTCAACATCTGAAACTTCAAATTCTGGATCCAAAGGAACTTCAGTACCTGAAGCTAGTCAATCTAAAGGATCAGAAGTTCTTAAAAGAAAAAATTCTAAATCTCAGATGGAGTACAGGACTCAAATTATTTATGATTCTAGAGTCAGTAGATATAATCAATCAGAACATGGGATTGGTGATAGATACAAACCCTGGAATCATAAACAATCCAAATCCTGGAATAATAACAGATTTCAAAAGAAAAGGTTTCAAAAAGGTTATTATTCCAAACCAAGATCTTTCTCCAACACTAAACAACATAATAAGCATTTGTGGACTAACAAGCGTGGACCCAGAAGATGGGTACCAAAAGCTGAAATTATGTACCATTCAGATTTACCAACTAGGAAAGGATATGTCCTACCTAGAGTGTGGAAACAAGTCTTATGCAAAGGAAGAAGGGCTTATGTCCTAGACAAATGGCTGACAAGTTCTCAAGTTAACAATCAGAACTTGATGAATGAAGAGGAAGAATACTGGGATGACTTTATCATTAACCTTGATGAAGAATTCTATCGCAATGATTAAAGTTGTTTCTCATACAGCCTGCCACTCAAAGAAGTATCATGAAACACTCTTGGTATTTGGATAGTGGATGTTCAAGGCATATGACTGGTGACAAACAACTATTTTCCAAGCTGACACTGAAAGAAGGAGGATCTGTTGGCTTTGGAGGTAATCAAAAAGGAAAGATAATAGGTACAGGTACAGTAGGTAATTCTTCCCTATCTATTAATGATGTTTGGTTAGTTGATGGACTCAAACATAACCTATTGAGCATAAGTCAATTTTGCGACAATGGTTATGTAGTTGTCTTTAATAAGGAATCATGTACTGTGTCTAAACAATCTGATAACTCCATGGTATTCAAAGGTCTGAGAAAGAACAATGTTTATAAAATTAATCTTTCTGATTTGAATGAACAAAAAGTGATGTGTCTTTTGACCTTGAGTGAAGAAAAATGGATCTGGCATAAGAGGTTAGGCCATGCTAACTGGAGGTTAATCTCTAAGCTTAGTAAGCTTGACCTTGTCAGAGGTTTACCTAAAATCAAATATCACTCAAACACACTTTGTGGTTCATGTCAAAAAGGAAAGATTACAAAATCATCTTTTAAACCTAAGAACATTGTCTCTACCTCAAGACCATTGGAACTTCTTCACATTGATCTTTTTGGGCCAGTTCACACTGCCTCTATCAATGGAAAGAAGTATGGATTAGTAATTGTTGATGATTACAGTAGATGGACTTGGGTAAGATTCCTAAGAACAAAAGATGAAGCTTATGATGAGTTTAGCATCTTCTGCAAACAAATTCAAAATGAAAAAGGCTACACTATTTTAAAAGTTAGAAGTGATCATGGTGGAGAATTTGAAAATGAACCTTTTGAAAACTTTTGTGTAAAATATGGCATTCTGCATGAATTCTCTTCTCCTAGAACTCCTCAACAAAATGGGGTTGTAGAAAGGAAGAATAGAACTCTGCAAGAAATGGCCAGAACCATGATGCATGAAACAAATGTAGCAAAGTTTTTATGGGCAGAAGCTGTAAACACAGCATGTTATGTTCAAAATAGAATCTATATCAGATCTAAGTTGAACAAAACTGCTTATGAATTGTTCAAAGGAAGAAAGCCTGATATTTCTTATTTTCATCAGTTTGGGTGTACTTGTTACATCTTAAACAACAAAGTCCATCTAAAGAAATTTGATGCTAGAGGTTATAAGGGTATTTTTATAGGATACTCTGAACGCTCAAAAGCATACAGACTGTATATTTCTGAAACACATACTGTGGAAGAAACTATGCATGTCAAATTTGATGACAAAGAGCCTGACCAAGTGTCAGAGCTTGTGGAAGGTTTGTCTAGATTTCAGGTATCAGAGGATCAATATTCAGATATTCCAAACTACTCAGAACATCCATTCTCTGAAGAACCTCTGAACATAACAGTTCCTACAGACTCTGAACAACAAAGAACTGAAGCAACTGCTGAACCTGATGTTGATGAGTCTGAAGATGATGAGCCCCCAAGAAACACCTTCAAATACAAATCATCACATCCAGAGGAACTGATCTTAGGCAACAAGGATAGTCCAAGGAAGACAAGATCTCAACTAAGAAATGAGGAATCTTTAGTTGGTCTTATCTCAATGATGGAACCTTCAAAGATTGATGAAGCTCTGAAAGATGATGCTTGGATTGTAACAATGCAAGAAGAGCTGAATCAATTTCAAAGGAATGATGTGTGGACTCTAGTGCCTAAACCTTCACACAAGAACATTATTGGAACAAAATGGGTATTCAGAAACAAGCTGAATGAACAAGGTGAAGTGGTAAGAAACAAGGCTAGATTGGTTGCACAAGGTTATAGTCAACAAGAGGGGATTGACTATACTGAAACCTTTGCACCAGTTGCTAGACTTGAAGCAATCAGGTTACTTCTATCTTATGCAGTTAATCATGGAATAACCTTGTATCAGATGGATGTTAAAAGTGCCTTCTTAAATGGTTTTATTTCTGAAGAAGTGTATGTTAAGCAACCTCCTGGTTTCGAAGATGTCTCAAACCCAGAACATGTTTTTAAATTGAAGAAATCACTGTATGGTCTGAAACAAGCTCCAAGAGCTTGGTATGATAGACTCAGTAATTTCCTTCTTGAAAAGGGTTTTGAAAAAGGAAAGGTTGACTGCACACTCTTTAGAAAAACAACCAAAGAAGATATTTTAATCATTCAAATTTATGTTGATGATATTATCTTTGGTTCAACTAATGCTTCCTTGTGCAAGAATTTTTCTAAGATAATGCAGGATGAATTTGAAATGAGCATGATGGGAGAATTGAAATTCTTTCTTGGAATTCAAATCAATCAGAAGAAGGAAGGAACTTATGTTCATCAATCAAAATATACCAAGGAACTTCTGAAGAAATTAAATCTAGATGACTGCAAGATAATGAACACTCCCATGCATTCAACTACCAACATGAGCAAGTCAGATGATGAAGGAAAAGTAGATCAAAAGGTCTACAGAGGTATGATTGGTTCCTTACTCTATCTGACAGCCTCTAGACCAGATATTTTATTCAGTGTATGCTTATGTGCAAGATTCCAGTCAGATCCTAGAGAATCTCATCTTACAGCTGTAAAGAGAATCTTTAGGTATCTGAAAGGAACAACTAATCTTGGACTTCTCTATAAGAAATCCAATGATTATGTGCTAAATGGATTCTGTGATGCTGACTATGCTGGAGATAAAATTGAAAGAAAATCCACAAGTGGCAATTGTCAATTTGTTGGTGAAAACCTTATCTCCTGGGCTAGTAAAAGACAAACTACTATAGCTTTGTCTACAGCAGAAGCAGAATACATTTCAGCAGCTAAGTGTTGCACACAACTACTCTGGTTAAAATATCAGTTAGAAGATTATCAGGTAAGCAGTAACAATATTCCTTTATATTGTGATAATACTGCAGCCATTCATTTATCTAAAAATCCTATCCTACACTCTAGAGCCAAACATATTGAAATTAAACACCATTTTATCAGAGATTATGTTCAGAGAGGCATTATAGATATTAAGTTTGTTGATACTGAAAATCAATGGGCTGACATATTTACTAAAGCCTTACCTGTTGAAAGATTTGATTTTATAAAGAAACATCTGAACATGTTTTCAATCTCTGAATGAAAATTTTTTTTTGGGCTTTTAAAGTGTAAGAGGTTATGTATATCAGAACTTATGATTCAGATCATCTGAAACACAAGCTCTGAAGTACCTAACTCTGATAGAGAATTTTAAATATCTCAGAGGCTCTGAACTATTTAAGTGGGAAACGTTTAGTATTCACTGCTGAACAGTTGTCCATTAAAATAGCAGTTACCGAGTAAATTTCTGCACGTGGTCTACGTGTGTCAGGTAGTGGGTGGTTAATGATGATTTTTGGTATTCAACTTTCTGTCAATTAGCGTAACTTCCCAAATTTGCTATTTTTGTGTTAACTGTACTCATTTAAATAAACTTACACAATACACTTGCACACTATTCACTTTCACAACCTACACTTTCATATTCTCTCTAAACCTCCAACACACTTTCTTTCTCTCTCGTTAGTTTCCAAACCCTACCCTAATCTCCAACAATGGCCGGACCTTCGTCATCTTCTTCAACAAAGATTCCACCGTTTATGTTCAAGAATCTTCAGATTGTTGGGAACGAGATGGAGTTTCCTGAATCTGAACTATGCTTTCTGTCTGAGAAGATTGTGGACTTTGATAGTCTTTCTGCAAACGGTTTTGAAGTTAAGCAGTACTTTACATCTCAAAGATGGGATAAGTACTTCGACATGCTTAACGGTCCTATCTACCCAGACTTGCTTAAGAAATTTTGGATGAAAGCAAGAGTGTTTGATAAACTTGAAGCGAAGAAGGAAGAGGTTGCTGCTATTGAGAGGAATCCTAGTCTGAAGGGTAAAACTAGGAAGGAAATGGGCTTGCTGGAATTTACAGGTGTTCAGATTAGGTCTAACATCTGTGGGATGAATATGGCTTTCTCACCAATTCATTTCAATGCTCTCCTTGGTCTACCTAACTCTGGGATAGAGTTAGATGCTTTTGAAAAGGATACCAGATATAGAGATGATCTTCTGCATCTCATCTGCACTGATTTGAATCTGAAAGGCAAAGTCAAAGGATTGACTGACGAGTGCAGAGTTATGTTCAAGATAATCCTTGCTTCTATCAGTCCAAGAGTTGGAGGGACTGATACAATCTCCTGGACGCATCGTCATTTGTTATATTTCCTTCTGACAAGGAAGAGAGTTAATCTTGGAGATTACTTTTTTGAACGGATTTGTGAAGCAATTTTTGCAAGTAAGACTCAGAGGAAAACTACTATAGTTTATCCCAGGTTGTTGTCAGATCTTCTATATCAAGGTCACGTGGTTCAGAACCTGCAGAAGTTCCACCCAGAATTGGTTCAGAAGAAGTTTTATCCAGAGATTCTGAATGCTAGTTTTCTATCCAAGATGCGTTTGATTGCATCTAAGCCTGTTGCTCCTCCACAAGAGTTCTCTGTTAGGCTTGAAGATCGTCTGTACATTGAAGGCTACCCTGTTATTTCTGAAGCTGATGCTGAGCATGTGATTCAGGACTACTTAGAAGTGCTCAGAGGAGAAGGTTTTATTGTTGATAGGAGTATGGTTCCAAAGGCTCCTGCAAACCAGTATAACCCTTCTAGGAAGCAAAAGAGAAAGGCTGTAGCTCAAGATGATCTACCTAAGCCAGATCTTTTGGCTCAAAAGAAAGTTAAAGTTGAACAATCTATGGCTGAGCAAAGGACTAAGAGAAAACATGAAGAATCTGCTACCAAGGCTACTGAAGAAGCTTCAAAAGAGCCTGCTGTTGTTGAAGTATCCAGCTCATCTGAAGAGACTGAGTCAGAAGATGAGACTGAATCTGATGAAGAGACTCTGGCTGCAAGTTTGAGGAAAAGACCTGCTCCTACTCCTAAAGGTAAAGGTAAGTTTACTAAGTATGTCTTTAATGCAAAAGAGATTGGAATAGGTTACACCAAACCTCTCAGAACTGTTTTACCAGCCTCTGAAACTCCAACCTCTGATAACCCCCTATCAGAATTAGAAAAACATCTTAGTCCAGACCCTCTGAATAACCAAACTTTCACCCAGAAACCTTCATCACCTCCAAAACCTAAATCACCTCAACCTCAACCACAAAAAGAAACACCTATCATATCACCATCTGAACCTATATCACACACTCCAAACCCTGACAAAGCTTCTCCCACTAAACAACCATCTCCAATTCAGTCATCTGAACCTGCATCCCCACAACATCAAAATCCTGAACCATCTAACCCTGAACCATCAGATAATCCAATTCCTGAAACAATTCCTGAACCTCAACCAAGTGCTGAATATGCTTCTCCTGAGCGTGTTCATACTTGTGTCCCCAAGCCTTCAGAGGCAGAAGTTGTCATTATTGACAATCCTGCTAATAAATCAACCAACCTCTCTACCATTCCCAATCCTTCACCCTCATCATCTAACCCATTCAATAATCTATCCACTCAATTGCATAAAGACTTGGTTAGATTATCTTTACTAAAGGACAGGTTTCTAGTTTGTCCTTCTGATGTGGATTTGGAAGTTTCAAGCATTAAGGCAAGGATTTGCAATGCTTTGGATGGTGCTGCTGAGGAAATTAAGGCTGTGGTTGGAAGAAGAGACTTGGATGTGATAAGCTTCATGAGGGAAAGTCTGGCTAGGGCTGAATTGAAAAGGTTAACCACTTATAATGATGCTGAATCTGAACGTGCTAAGCTGGAAGCACTTGCTGCTGCTGAACATCGTCTGAATGCTTTTAAAGTCTGTTGGATAGACTCCAAGCTGTTTCAGAGTCTTGAAGCTCAGAGGTCTGAGTCTGAAAGGTTAGAAGAAGCTGCTGCAAGAGTTGCCCAGTTGGCAAATGAGTTGCAACCAGAGGACATTTCAGAGGATGATGTGCTTGCTTTTCAGAATCAAGAGGATGTGCTGATGATTGACTATCCAGAGGAAGGTGTGAAGGTGTGAAAACACAAGAAGGGGGGGGTTGAATTGTGTTTTAGTCAAGTTTAAAACTTTTTCAAGTTCTTAACTTAACTACAACGGCAGCGGATAAATAACACAATAAACACGATAAGAGAGAGAGAGAGATCACACAAGCAATTTATACTGGTTCCTCTCACAAAACGAGAGTAGTCCAGTCCCCTTGCACTTCCAAGGGATTTCACTATAATCACACAAGATTACACCTGCTCAAGCACACAAGCAAGAGACTTCTCAACAATGCTCAAGCACACAAGCTTAAGACTTCACACTTAAGCACACAAGCTTAAGTTTCTTAAGTAATAATAAAGTATATAACAATATACAAATGCTCTTAGATGAACCTAAAGAGAACAAATACAGAGAGTACAAAGTATTTGACTAAAGTGCAAAAACACTTAACAGCGGTTCAGAGCTTGTATATCAGAGTTCAGAGTTTGTTCAGCGCACGTTCAATTCTTGATAATTGTATATATGTTGTAGCTGATTCTTCTAGTATATATACCACTAGAAAAGAGTCGTTGCAAAAAGATCCGTTGGAGTTGATAATCTTTTGTCTTCAAGCAGTCTGTCTTGATGCAGTTTGGTTGTATCCAAAACTAAGAAAGAGTTTCAGTTACTTTGACTACTGCAGAGTGGACTTTCCTTATTCAGCTAACAAAACTGAAAACCCACGTTCTCAAAAGAGAACAGACAAACTGAGGGTAGCTGAACTGATCAGGCTTGAAGGGTCCTTTTCTTCATCGGTAGAAGAGTTGACTAACAAAGAGAATCTTCACAGCTTTCAAAGAGATCTTCAGACTTTGATGAAGCTTAGTAGTCAGTCAAGAAGTTCTGAAGACTTCATCCTCTGAATGTTGTAACTTCTGAAGTCCAACATCTTCTGAGCGCTTGTGAACTTCTGAATTCACATCCTCTGAACTTCACTCAGAGCTTATATGATGCTTATATCTGCGCACTTAAAATAAATTTTTAGTCCTTCCAATTGTTAATTAATACTTTGTTATCATCAAAACCTTTATAGATTTAGGGGCAAACATTTTTAAATCAATTTTGTTCCAACAATCTCCCCCTTTTTGATGATGACAAACATCAGTATTAATTGACAATTGTTGTTAAATTAACTTATCATGTTTCTCTTAGGTTTATGAGGTTTGCAAGCTCCCCCTAAGATTGATACTCCATAAAGTCTGAGCTTTATGTTTTATCCATGATATTATAAGATTAAGATAATTTGAAATAAAACAAGTTTCATATCTTTCTTCAGAGTGAGAGGTTTGCAAGCTCTCCCCCTAAGTCTCATAAGGCTAAGTTAAAATTGCACTCTTAACTTATCCTTACTCATGAAATTTATTTCAGTTTCAACTAACTTAGTCTCCACCTTGAAATACGTAAAACAACTTTAAAAGTAACAACTTTTAACTTAACGGATAAAAGCGAGATAAAAGCATAAAAACGTGGTTTCAGTTTTGAACTTATCACTTATCAATTAATGCGTAACTACTCCCCCTTTTGTCATTATCAAAAAGTAAAACAAAGTTATATAACCAAGACAGTCAAAGAAAGAGAGTGGTTGTTACAAAGGTGAATTAATTTTAAAAACGAAAACCAACGCGCTCAAAGGTTTATAAAAAGGTGAACGAGTTAACATGCCTTCTTCAAGTAAAAACAAGAATAAACAAGTGAAACAAGAGAGATTAGGAAGAATGAAAAGATTTAGTTTACGCATCGCAGAGTTTAAGAGAAAGAAAGAAGACGAAAAACGCGGAAGACGAGGAGAAAAATAAAAAAGACAAACAAGAAACCACAAGATGCGGAGATAATAATCATCTCATCAGACTCTGAAGCTGAAGAGAATGAAGATGATGCTGACTATGTTGAGTTTTTGGCTAGCTATGTTCCAGAAGAAGAACAAGAAGAAAAAGAACAAGAGCAAAACCCGGATCCCATAGAAATTTCATCAGATGATGCTGAGGAGAAATCAGAGATTTCTTCTGAGTTTTATCCATCTGATTAGGATTAGGTTGTCTTTTTCTTTTTCTTTTTACCAATGCACTCAACATTGTTGGAGCATTAATAAAAAAAATTTCGTTTTAAAAAGCATCTTGTGTTCTTATGTTCTTATTTATCAAGAAAATATAAATATCAAGTGAACATGAAATAAGTAATCAAGCAAAACATAAACAAAACAACTTGAAATAGATAAACCAGAAAAAGTGTTCAGAAGATAAACAAGAAAATAAAAAGAAAGCTCAAAACAAGTGCATAGAATCCTAGGGTTTCTTAAGAAAGGCTAAGAGCTGGTCGAATTTGTCATTCAGAGATCCCACGTTGGAAACCAGACCATCCACTTTGGATTCCAAGTTGAGGTGAGCTGTCCTTTGCCTTTCCAATCCTTCTTGCTGCTCCCTCAGAGCTTCTTGAAAGATCTGCAACTGATTACCAACAACAGGAGCTTGATCTTGAATCAAAGGCGCTTGTTCTTCAACCAAGGGTGCCTTGCCTTTATCAGAGGGTTCACCTTCCTCTGGGTAATCAATCATCAGGACATCATCCTGGTTCAGCACATTCAGTACATCCTCTTCTGTGGCATCCTCATTATGTAGCTCATTTGCCAACTCGGCAACTCTAGCAGCAGCTTCTTCCAGTCGTTCATTCTCAATCCGTTGATCCTCAAGACGTTGCAAAAGAGTAGAATCAACCCAGCAATCCTTGAATGCAGACAGACGCCTCACAGCAGCAGATATAGCGGCAAGCTTAGCACGCTCATGTTCGTCATGATTGAAAGGCGTTAACCTTTTCAATTCAGCCCTAGCCAGACTTTCCCTCATGAAGCTTATCACATCCAAGTCTCTTCTTCCAACCACAGCCTTAATTTCCTCAGCAGCACCATCCAAAGCATTGCAAATCCTTGCCTTAATGCTTGAAACTTCCAAATCCACATCAGAAGGACAAACTAGAAACCTGTCCTTTAGCAAAGATAATCTAACCAAGTCATCATGAAACTGAGTGGATAGATTACAAAAAGGGTTGGATGATGAGGGTGAAGGATTGGGAATGGTAGAGAGATTGGTTGATTCATTAGCAGGATTGTCAATAATGACAACTTCTGCCTCTGAAGGCTTGGGAGCACAAGTGTGAATACGCTCAGGAGAAGCATGTTCAGCACTTGGGTTAGGATGGGGTTCAGGGGTTGGTTCAGATGATGAGATGTCAGAAGTTGATTCAGGGTAAATGTGTTCAGGAGATGGTTCAGGAGTTTTATGTTCAGCTGTTGGTTCAAGGGTTGGTTCAGGAGATATTTGTGGAGAGGGTTGTTTGATGGGAGAGGTTGATTCAGCATTTGGAATATCTGGTTGAGGTTCAGATGGTGGAATGTCAGGTGATAGTTGTTGTGGTTGCGGGTGAGGTGATTTAGGTTTTGGAGGTGATGAAGGTTTCTGGGTGAAGGTTTGGTTATTCAGAGGATCTGGACTAAGATGTTTCTCTAGTTCAGACAAAGGGTTGTCAGAGGTTGGAATATCAGAGGTTGGTAAAACAGTTTTGAGAGGTTTGGTGTAACCTAATCCAATCTCATTTTCATGAAAGACGTACTGAGTAGACTTACCTTTACCTTTAGGAGTAGGAGCAGGTCTTTTCCTCAAACGTTCAGCCAGAGTCTCTTCATCAGATTCAGTCTCATCTTCTGACTCAGATTCTTCAGATGAGCTGGATACCTCAACAACAGCAGGCTCTTTTAAAGCTTCTTCAGTAGCCTTGGTAGCAGATTCTTCATGTTTTCTCTTAGTCCTTTGCTCAGCCATAGATCGTTCAACTTTAACTTTCTTTTGAGCCAAAAGATCTGGCTTAGGTAGATCATCTTGAGCTTCAGCCTTTCGCTTTTGCTTTCCTAGAAGGATTATACTGGTTTGCAGGAGCCTTTGGAACCATACTCCTATCAAACAACAAATCCTTCTTGTCTGAGCACTTCCAAATAGTCCTGAATTACATGCTCAGCATCAGCTTCAGAAATAACAGGGTAGCCTTCAACGTACAGACCATTTTCAAGCCTAACAGACAATTCTTTAGGAGGAGCAACAGGCTTAGATGCAATCAAACGCATCTTGGATAGAAAACTAGCATTCAGAATCTCTGGATAAAACTTCTTCTGAACTAGTTCTGGGTGGAACTTCTGCAGGTTCTGAATCACGTGACCTTGATATAGAAGATCTGACAACAACCTGGGATAAACTATAGTAGTTTTCCTCTGAGACTTACTTGCAAAAATTGCTTCACAAATCCGTTCAAAAAAATAATCTCCAAGATTAACTCTCTTCCTTGTCAGAAGGAAATATAACAAATGACGATGCGTCCAGGAGATTGTATCAGTCCCTCCAACTCTTGGACTGATAGAAGCAAGGATTATCTTGAACAAAACTCTGCACTCGTCAGTCAATCCTTTGACTTTCCCTTTCAGCTTGAAGTCAGTGCAGATGAGATGCAGAAGATCATCTCTATATCTGGTATCCTTTTCAAAAGCATCTAACTCTATCCCAGAGTTAGGTAGACCAAGGAGAGCATTGAAATGAATTGGTGAGAAAGCCATATTCATCCCACAGATGTTAGACCTAATCTGAACACCTGTAAATTCCAACAAGCCCATTTCCTTCCTAGTTTTACCCTTCAGACTAGGATTCCTCTCAATAGCAGCAATCTCTTCCTTCTTTGCTTCATGTTTATCAAACACTCTTGCTTTCATCCAAAATTTCTTAAGCAAGTCTGGGTAGATAGGACCGTTAAGCATGTCGAAGTACTTATCCCATTTTTGTGATGTAAAGTGCTGCTTAACTTCAAAGCCGTTTGCAGAAAGACTATCAAAATCCACAATCTTCTCAGACAGAAACGTGAGTTCAGATTCTGGAAACTCCATCTCGTTCCCAACAATCTGAAGATTCTTGAACATAAACGGTGGAATCTTTGTTGAAGAAGATGACGAAGGTCCGGCCATTGTTGGAGATTAGGGTAGGGTTTGGAAAACTAACGAGAGAGAAAGAAGGTGTGTTGGAGGTTTAGAGAGAATATGAAAGTGTAGGTTGTGAAAGTGAGAAGTGTGCAAGTGTATTGTGTAAGTTTTATTTAAATGCACACAGTTAACACGAAAATAGCAAATTTGGGAAGTTACGCTAATTGACAGAAAGTTGAATACCAAAAGTCATCATTAACCACCCACTACCTGACACACGTAGACCACGTGCAGAAATTTACTCGGTAACTGCTATTTTAATGGACAACTGTTCAGCAGTGAATACTAAACGTTTCCCACTTAAATAGTTCAGAGCCTCTGAGTTATTTAAAATTCTCTATCAGAGTTAGGTACTTCAGAGCTTGTGTTTCAGATGATCTGAATCATAAGTTCTGATATACTTAACTTCTTACACTTTAATTGCCAAAAAAAAAATTTTCATTCAGAGATTGAAAACATGTTCAGATGTTTCTTAATAAAATCAAATCTTTCAACAGGTAAGGCTTTAGTAAATATGTCAGCCCATTGATTTTCAGTATCAACAAACTTAATATCTATAATGCCTCTCTGAACATAATCTCTGATAAAATGGTGTTTAATTTCAATATGTTTGGCTCTAGAGTGTAGAATAGGATTTTTAGATAAATGAATGGCTGCAGTATTATCACAATATAAAGGAATATTGTTGCTGCTTACCTGATAATCTTCTAACTGATATTTTAACCAGAGTAGTTGTGTACAACACTTAGCTGCTGAAATGTATTCTGCTTCTGCTGTAGACAAAGCTATAGTAGTTTGTCTCTTACTAGCCCAGGAGATAAGGTTTTCACCAACAAATTGACAATTGCCACTTGTGGATTTTCTTTCAATTTTATCTCCAGCATAGTCAGCATCACAGAATCCATTTAGCACATAATCATTGGATTTCTTATAGAGAAGTCCAAGATTAGTTGTTCCCTTCAGATATCTAAAGATTCTCTTTACAGCTGTAAGATGAGATTCTCTAGGATCTGACTGGAATCTTGCACATAAGCATACACTGAATAAAATATCTGGTCTAGAGGCTGTCAGATAGAGTAAGGAACCAATCATACCTCTGTAGACCTTTTGATCTACTTTTCCTTCATCATCTGACTTGCTCATGTTGGTAGTTGAGTGCATAGGAGTGTTCATTATCTTGCAGTCATCTAGATTGAACTTCTTCAGAAGTTCCTTGGTATATTTTGATTGATGAACATAAGTTCCTTCCTTCTTCTGATTGATTTGAATTCCAAGAAAGAATTTCAATTCTCCCATCATGCTCATTTCAAATTCATCCTGCATTATCTTAGAAAAATTCTTGCACAAGGAAGCATTAGTTGAACCAAAAATAATATCATCAACATAAATTTGAATGATTAAAATGTCTTCTTTAGTTGTTTTTCTAAAGAGTGTGCAGTCAACCTTTCCTTTTTCAAAACCCTTTTCAAGAAGGAAATTACTGAGTCTATCATACCAAGCTCTTGGAGCTTGTTTCAGACCATACAGTGATTTCTTCAATTTAAAAACATGTTCTGGGTTTGAGACATCTTCAAAACCAGGAGGTTGCTTAACATACACTTCTTCAGAAATGAAACCATTTAAGAAGGCACTTTTAACATCCATCTGATACAAGGTTATTCCATGATTAACAGCATAAGATAGAAGTAACCTGATTGCTTCAAGTCTAGCAACTGGTGCAAAGGTTTCAGTATAGTCAATCCCCTCTTGTTGACTATAACCTTGTGCAACCAATCTAGCCTTGTTTCTTACCACTTCACCTTGTTCATTCAGCTTGTTTCTGAATACCCATTTTGTTCCAATAATGTTCTTGTGTGAAGGTTTAGGCACTAGAGTCCATACATCATTCCTTTGAAATTGATTCAGCTCTTCTTGCATTGCTACAATCCAAGCATCATCTTTCAGAGCTTCATCAATCTTTGAAGGTTCCATCATTGAGATAAAACCAACTAAAGATTCCTCATTTCTTAGTTGAGATCTTGTCTTCCTTGGACTATCCTTGTTGCCTAAGATCAGTTCCTCTGGATGTGATGATTTGTATTTGAAGGTATTTCTTGGGGGCTCATCATCTTCAGACTCATCAATATCAGGTTCAGCAGTTGCTTCAGTTCTTTGTTGTTCAGAGTCTGTAGGAACTGTTATATTCAGAGGTTCTTCAGAGAATGGATGTTCTGAGTAGTTTGGAATATCTGAATATTGATCCTCTGATACCTGAAATCTAGACAAACCTTCCACAAGCTCTGACACTTGGTCAGGCTCTTTGTCATCAAATTTGACATGCATACTTTCTTCCACAGTGTGTGTTTCAGAAATATACAGTCTGTATGCTTTTGAGCGTTCAGAGTATCCTATAAAAATACCCTTATAACCTCTAGCATCAAATTTCTTTAGATGGACTTTGTTATTTAAGATGTAACACGTACATCCAAACTGATGAAAATAAGAAATATCAGGTTTTCTTCCTTT